>NC_020398.1:420728-422173 GCF_000321355.1 Plasmodium cynomolgi strain B
TTTTTTTTTTTTAAATTTTGCTAATAATGTGCAGTATCACTACGGTCGCCATGAAGATCAGTGTAGAGATAAGGACCGTTTGGGGGGTTCTACAAATGTGGGGAGTGGAGGGGGATAAATGAGTGATGGCACAGGAGTGTATCATCGTGATGCTACACATGCAAACGGTTTATTGCACGAATGGAAAGAGAGGAAAGATTGAGGGACGGACGGGCATGCCAAATGACATGCACACCATGGGAATGCACAACGGAGTGCACAGGGATGCTCCAAACGCACATGCGCGGGTACTCCCCAAGAGAGCGCCTTCACGCATGCACTCCGTTAAAGCTCCATTAACGCTCCATTAACGCTCCGTTAACGCTCCGTTGAGCCCATTTGATTACAATTTAAATCCTGGTGAGTCATCTCCATAGAATTTAACGATGCTGTTCGTATTTCCACTGTTACTTCCTCTCGGCCTGGCACTGTTCGATGCTGATCCTGTGCTCTGTCTCCGTCTGTCATGGGGGAAACGCCATGTGAATTATGTTTCGCGTATTTTCTTTTATGCTTGGCAGAACACCCAAGTGGGGGTTGTTCCCCCTGGGGTGTGCGTGGTGTGGAGGGTCCTCCACCTGCTGTGATATCAGCGCGCTATATCAGTGCGCTATATCTGTGCGTTATATAAGTGCGCTATATCAGTGAGCTATATCTGTGTGCTATATCAACGCGCTAACCTGGCGGGTGTTCTCATGCCACCCACGATAACAGGTGAAGTGTTCATTTTGCTCAAACGGTTGAGTTAATATATGGAAGGGGTTGGTCTGCACGGAGGAAGGCGGAGGAGTGGGAGGAACATCCAGCATGAGTTCGAAAGCAAGTGCCGGTAGGTGGCACGCGCATGTGAGCAATAGAGCATGTGAACAACAGGGCACGCGAACAACAGCGCATGTGAACAGTAACAGTAGCACAGTTAACTTCGCAAACAGGGAAAGGTAATCGAACGGCTAATGGTATTTCCCCGGGGGGTGGGAAAAAAAAACTCTCATCTGTTCCTAATTTTTGCCAACCTCTAAATGGGATCAGTTACTTCGTTCTGCTGTGTCCGCTAGCTCTCTTCGTTTCGCGTAAGCCGAGGTGAACAGGGGTGGTTGGCAAGGAATGAGGCGGGTGGAGGCAGATGAAAAGGGACCAAAAGCGACAAAAAGCGACAAAAAGCGGCAAAAAGCGGCAAAAAGCGGCAAAAAGCGGCTGTTCGCCTTCCCTCGTATGGCTTGCTTCGTCACTTTGGATCGTGCCGTGCTTCGATCACTCGCTCGTTCGTTCGCGTTTCCTATTTTGCAACTTCGTTTGATGGATTTTTCCTGTTCTGTTTATGGCTATCTGTAATTGCTTTTTTTTTTTAAATATAAACAGGTGTAATTCTATTTTTTTTTTTTTTTTTTTTTAATACAAACTAGGTT
>NC_020398.1:422183-428166 GCF_000321355.1 Plasmodium cynomolgi strain B
TGATCACCCCAGCGTGCACTTGGTCAACTCGCACAGCCGCTTCTGGTCACTCCTTAAAGTGAAAACGAGCACGGGGAGGATACATCGAAGCCTTTTATTTTTTTTTAAAAAAAAAAAGGAATGCTACAGAGGATTCTCCAAATGACTCGCAAAAAATTGAGTGCCAAGTTGTATATTAAATTGTGGAGAAAACAAAACTGTTCGTTTTAACGTGTGACACAAAGTAAGGAGGAGTCCTGTTTCAAAAGGGTCACATTGCTTGACATGCATTTTTGCATGCGTGCAGACGTCCATACGTTCATACGTCCATACGTTCATACGTCCATACGTCCATACGTTCATACGTCCATACGTTCATACGTCCATACGTCCATACGTCCATACGTCCATACGTGCAGACTGCACATGGGGAGGGGGGAGAGCACATCCAATCATCCAATGAAGGATATTTTTTTTTTGCTGGAACATGGTCCGAAGGATGAGTAATTTTTTTCTTTTGTAGCAGTATCCTTCCGAGGTGGCATACCTTCCCCGCTGAACTGCTTAATGAAAGCTCACTCGAAGTATGCGTTGCTCGCCACGGAGCAGCAATACTCTTGCAGGGCGTCTTAAAGAGGTGCACACATATTTGAGAACAAGCGAATGGGGCAGCGGACCCTCCCTCCTTTAATTCCCATCTTTGCAATCATTTGCGCATCACGCGAAAGGCCGCAAAACGCAGCAAAGCGTTGGAGAACGCCGCAAAACGACGCAAAACGACGCAAAACGACGCACAATATTGCAAAACGACGCACCCGTTTTCTCAAAATGGGAAGAACTTTTTTAAACGTTTATTAAAATGGATGCAGTTACTTAAACGTAGGAGAAAAAAAAAAAAAATGGAAATAAAGATGGAAAGATAATTCGCGAGAAAAATGGTCCAGTAAAGTGGCCAAGTAAAGCGGCCCAGTAAAGCGGCCCAGTAATGCGGCCCAGTAAGGCGGCCCAGTAGAGAGGCTTAATTAATGCAGTCCGCCGGGCGGCGTATCAAAAGGAGCACACGTGTGAGCACTCCCAAGGCAGGGCAAACCGATGCGCGACGCGTGGAGCAACTGCTGATCGTTCGCAATTCGTAGTGGGCACATACGCCGCCACGCGGTGTGTCCTTGCCTGTCCTGTAGGAAGCGGACCTTCCCTGTGCTGCCCTGCCCTGTGCTTCCCTTCCCTGTGCTGCCCTCCGTTCTCTCCTCCGCCGCTGCCTAATTGTTCAGCTGAAAGTATTTAAACTCGTAGGCCAACTTTCCCTTGGCGATGACTCTCAGAAAGTCTCGAATTTGGTGCATCTTCAGGTACTTCTTGGCCAGGTACTACAGGAGGAGAGGGGGAAAAGATACGCAAAAAAGGGAACAAATAGAATTATGAACATGGGCAGGTATGTAAGGAATAGCTATGCAGATGGGCATCTACTCTTTCATGTGTAATCTCTCCCTTGAGTAGACTCTCCCTTGAGTAGACTCTCCCTTGAGTGGCCTCTCCCTTGAGTAGCCTCTCCCTTGAGTAGCCTCTCCCTTGCGTGGTCGCTCCCTCCGGGACCTACCTTTATGTAACGCTTGGAGAAGGGTATATGCACTGTGATGTAAATTCTGCAGTCGTCCGAGGTGACCACTATTTTGTTCTTCAGATTGTTGGTCTTTTTATCCACTTTAATTTTGTCCTTAAAAAATTGTTCCTGCGATGGGGTATGCACGAGATGGTGGAAAAAACGTCAACATGGAGCTGTCCCCTCACGTCAATGGCGAGGACGTCTCATATGAACACTTCGTTCATGTGAACGAACTCACGTCAGCGTGTGCGCATCTATAATGGGAACCTACCAGTCCGCTAATATCAAGGATGGTATCCTTTACTGGCTTGGTACAGTCCAGGATGTACTTAACTCCCTTAGTGCTTTTCATAGCCTTTGGTTTTTTCACAGCTATTTTACTCTTTTTCCCATTTTTCTTTTTCTGTTTTTTTAAAATTTTTGATTCCTTCTTTGCTACCATTGTTGTTAATATTTTCGGAGGGGGGAGGGTGCGAATTCGATGAGTAACTAAGTGTACTCCCTAAATGGTCTGTTCTCTTTTTGTGCGGCGACTTTTGTATGACTCCTTTTGAAGATGCGAGGAGGGATGAAGTAACACTAAGTAGCTATTTAAAATAGGTGAACCTTACAGTGCGGAATGTGCTTGTTTACGCGTATATGTATCACTTAACGTGTATGTTTTTTTTTTTTTTTTTCTTTTCTTTTTTTCTTTTTTCCCACGTTTGGGCGTTTAAAATTGTTGAAATCAACGGCGAGGGGGCATTCGCTTTTTTTTGCGTTTCGTTTTTTTGTAGGCGTGAAGAGAAGAGCCGCGTGCTGCTAATCGTTTTTGTTACGAGAGAAGTGCGCAAATTATGAGAAAAAAAAAAAAAAATCCTAACGTTGGAGGGGGTAAAAAGGGGCATTAAAATTGTGTCAAGAGAGCGCCAAGGAAGCGTCAACGTAGCGTTAACGTAGCATCAACGCAGCATCAACGTAGCGCCAACGTAGCGCCAACGTAGCGCCAACGTAGCGTCAACGTTGCATCGTCATGACGCGAAGTTCCTCGCAAGTGCCCCTAAGCTTTTCCTCGAGGGAGGGGGGTAACAAAAACGGAACGGCACATACACGTGATTTTTTTTTTTTTCCAGGTCAAAATATCACGCACTTGCGTTGCCCTTTTTACTCGTTGCCTAGTACGCCCTTGCCCCCCTCAAGCATACGAGGCAAATGTATGCATATAAGGCATGCACAAAAACGTATGTGCCCCCTTTTTTGGGGGGGAGGAAAAAAAAGGCTGAGGCACCGCCTCGTTATGGTAGTACTGCCCCACTAAAGAGGTATATATATATAACCCCCTTTTTATTCGACCCGACGCCATCAGTAGTAACGCGTTTTTTTTTTTTTTTTTTTTTTATATTACCCCCCAAGTGGAGGCTGCACAGGGGAGAATTTAACTCTGTATTGTATATCTCCACCTCAAGGGAAGGAAGCAAAAACTGTAGAGTTATTCATCCTCTGTTTTTTTTCTTTTTATCGGCCGCTGGACCGCTTCTAAGGAGATAGCGGTAAACTGATTCACAATTTTGTTGTTCCACCCGCCGCTGCTACAATGCCTTCCCACGCATGCCCTTTTTTTTTTCCCCACAAATGATAATAAAAATTGGAAATTTTTCAAAAAAAAGCAGCGAGAAGTAGCAGCGAGGAAGAGCAGCGAGAAAGAGCAGCGAAGCATTCCCCGTGGCGAATCCCCACTCCCTTGTGTGAATCGTAACGCAAATGAATTATTCACGCGAGAGTTGCAACGGGTAATTGAGTACCACGCTACTCTGCCAAACAGATCGTCAGGTCAAATTTACTTATCCCTAACTGGGCCCCCCGTGACATATTCGATGGAGGAGAGAAGCGGGGAAAGTGTAACCCCGTGAGGTGTTAGAAGTGTAACGAGGGTTCACGACCCGATGGGGATTCTTCGCTCACGCTTGTTTTTCTCGCCACACATCCCAAACGAAAAGGCAACCAGGTGGCGCACCGCGATTGTGCGGCGAGGTTGTGAGGCGAGGTTGTGCACCGCTCTAAAAAGCCTCCTTTCCATTTTGTAGCCCTTTTAAGGAAAAAAAAAAAGGGAAGCTACGTAGGTAGTACCTTTGCAGAATACAGATTAACGAGTTGCTCGAAAAAATCTGCTTTTGAAAAACAAACAAAAAAAAATAAACGGGGGCGCCCCGCCACGACGATAACGTCATGTCCCGTGCGGGGAAAAAAATCACAAAAAAGGGGGGTTTCCACGGGTGGCACGCTGTGTAGCGCAGCGTTGGAGACAGGGCGTCGGATGCTCGTCGGATGCTCGTCGGATGCTCGTCGGATGCTCGTCGGGTGCTCGTCGGATGCTCGTCGGGTGCTCGTCGGGTGCTCGTCGGGTGCTCGGCGGGTGCTCGGCGGGGATTTCGCACCCTAGGGATGAATGCGTTATCAGGTTGCCGCTGCACGCTTCAGCGGCGCTAAAACTTCATCTGCTTGGCGTTGCCCGGGACGACGAAGTAGGGCGGGAGGTTCTTCGTGGTGACGGACAGGGGGCATAAAATTTCGATCAAGTAGTCGTTCTGCGCGTCCGCATTGCCCTGCGCTGCATTGCCCTGCACCGCATCAGCGCCCATCTCACTCCTCCCCGTATCCTCCCCCACCTCCGATTCGACGAGACGCACACTCTGCACATGCACGAACGCAGCTATATTCATCAGATGCACGTAATGAAGGTCCTTCGAGTAGGACACTCCCAAAATGCAGTGCGTCAGGTTGCTAATATTCCCATTATACAAACTAACCGATACGTTTTCCCTCTGTATGTCTCTCGCATCCGCTGGGAGTGCCGACAAGGGCACAGCCAAGTTGGTGTCCAATTTAATGAAACTAGTCAAGCTATACTTAAATGAAATGACATGACTCTTTCTGTGTAGGTTTTTCGTTACGATAATATCTTTCGTAAAATATTCATAGTACCACAAATTTTTACAATACCTTACTCGGTTATTATCTGATGGGATCACTCCTTCGTACTTGGGCATGCCCACAATTTCTACTTTCCTGACTGGTTCATCCGTGTCTTTATTGTCGTTTCGCTGTTGATCCGCGGAGGACACAGCGGGAAGAGCGGTTGGCTTACGGCTTGCCTCGGCCAGGGAGTCGCGCCGGGGGTCAAGCCGGGGGTCAAGCCGGGAATCGCGCCAGGAATCGCGCCAGGTATCGCGGCGATAGTCCCGGTCGTGGTCCCGATTGTACTCCCGACTGTACTCCCGATTGTACTCCCGGTCGTAGTCTGAACCGCCCTCCCGGGCGAAGGCGCGCCCCCGGTCCGCGCCACGCCGAGCAGTCTCCTCCCCATACTGGTCCTTCAGCGAGTAGTGCAAAAAAGCATTATCAATCACGATGACAATATTTATACCGTATATTTCAATCATATTATTAATAACGTGGTGGTCTGCCTCCGAGGGTACATTTAAAATAAAACCCGCAGCGTAAATACCCTCCTGTTCTGCATCTGTTTTTCCACTAGACGATATGCAGTTCAAATTGTTGAGCAACATCAAATGAACACAGCTGCTTATGCACTCATTCAAATGGTAGTATAAATTTATATCTTCATTCAGATCCAGGTAGCCAAAATAGTAGTCTAGTGCACACTTCATACGATTCATGGGGTCGTAAACAAAGGAACTCATAATGCCAGGTCCCCTGTTTAATTCGACTTTATCACATGTACATTTTGTATCTGCTTCTATAAAGATAGGTTTAAATCCTGACTTTAATGCGTAATTGAGGAGTATTAACGAAACGGAACTTTTTCCTGAACTGTTATTTCCTGTAATGAGAACTCTGGGTCCAATTTTTTTTTTTTTCTTTGCCAACTTCCTATAGGCATCGAGAGTATACGATAGGGATAAGTACTCCTTCATTGTGTTGTTCCCACTCTCATACTCCTGCAACGTTCGACCCTTTATTTGAATTGTGCATCCTGTGAATGTATATATGGCAAATTTTTGGTTACACCCAAATTTGTATTCCTTATCAATGATTAATTCTCTCCCAAATATTTCAGCCGTACTTGGAACGTTGCCACTACTACCACTGCTGTTGTGTTCGTTTTTGTGTCCTACTCCGATGCCGCTCGGCAATAAACGCACTTTAACGCATTCTTCTTCATCCTCCTCCTCAAATTTGGTATACTTTTCTGGGGTCACTATTCGTAGCTCTCGGAAGGCTTTCAAGTGATAAATCCGTGTGTTTCCGGAGTTAGCCATTTTGTGCTCTCCCTATTTTCTGCAAAAAGGGTTAATTTTTCTAACTCGGCTACTTTTTCCATATGACTCGTTTTTTACTCTTTTTTATTATTCTTTTTTATTATTATTCTTTTTTTACTCTTTTTTTTTTTTTTTTTCTTTT
>NC_020398.1:428216-435196 GCF_000321355.1 Plasmodium cynomolgi strain B
CCCCCATGGTCATTCTCTATCATAGGTACCACCTTTACGGAAGGTGACGGCTTCAACCGTTTGTGTTATGTTATATCCCTCCGGATGCGCAATTTGTGTAGCAGGCGTGTATAAAGGAACATAACCTAACCCATTGGTGTATGTTTTTATACCCCCCTTTGTGGCCACCCCATGTGACGGCTAGCCAATTTTTTTTTTTTTTTGCAAAAAGTTATGAACCGTTCAGGCGAAAAAGAAGTTGCGTTTCCGTCCTGCAATTTTTTTTTTACCCCCCAATTGCGCCGCTACGGTTATCGTTACAGCTACGGTCATCGTTGCAGCTACCGTTACCCATTACCATTACCGTTGCTGTTTCCCTTTGAGGAGAAATCGCCCCCTGAGTGGTGGTCTTCACTGGGCGGGCGGGCAGTTTCCCCCCGCTGCATTTGTTGGGCGGCGCTTTTTTGCACTTGGCAATTCATCCCACCATGGACTCCTTTTCCCATGTTGCTGCTTCACTTTTTTTTACCCCCCAGCGTGAAAGAGAATTCCCTTTGAAAAGGTAGCCTCTCCTATCTCGCGTATTTTGGGGGGGAAAAAGGAAGAAACCACATCTGCTATAGAGCGGTTTTATATGCATAAAACAGGTGACTTTTTTTTTTTTTTGCCATTTTTGTGACATACATCTCTTCGTTTCTTTTCTCCATTTTGCGTGCCCCCCCAAGACTGGCCGCCATTGCCGCCATTACCGCCACTGCCGAGCAAACCATTTTTTCCCGCTCCCTCCTGTTTTCCGCCACAATAGGGGAAATAAACGAGACAGTATGTAGCCTTGAGCCGAGTAGGCATCTACCCCTCACCAGCAGCCTGCGCACCGCACATACAGCGGTGGATATCCCCTCTCTTCCTCTCCCACATTGCTGCCAAACAAAATGAGCTCTCCCGAACGAGGAGTATCACCCCCCCCTGCAGAAGAATATAAAAAGGAGAAACGAGTTATTATCATTCTTGAAGGGGCCCACTTACAGCTAATCGAAACGAAGAGGTACATTTACGAGCTAGCCAACAGCATGAAGCATAAGCACTTATTAAGAGACAGAAAAAAAGATGAGGAAATAAGAAACTACAGACCCGATATCCTACACCAGTGCCTAATTCACCTCTTAGAAAGTGCACTAAATAAATATGGCCTCTTGCAAGTGTACATAAAAACACATGACAACCAATTATTCTTTGTCTCTTCGAATTTAAAAATTCCGAAAACGTATGACCAATTCGAATCCCTAATGGTTACCTTCCTACGGAAATATAAAATAAAGGCAAATGAAAAAAATTTGTGTTTGCTAAAATTTCTGAAAAATGACTATAATGCTATTTTACCAATTAATGGAAAAAAAATTGGCTTGTCTGTAAAGGGAAGGAAAGTACATTTGCCTGACTATGTTCAGAATTTCCAGAACGAAAATACCCCCGTCACGTTTTTTATTGGGGCGGTGGCCTACTCCAATCCAATTATGAAGCTTGAAAATTTAGACGACAACATTAGCATTTCTGAATTCAGCCTTAGTGCTGCCACGTGCTGCTCCACCATATGCTCAGAGTTTGAGAATTTGTGGGGCGTCTTCTGATGGGTCGCCTTCTGGTGGGTTGCCTTCTGGTGGGTTGCCTTCTGGTGGGTTACCTTCTGGCGGGTTGCCTTCTGATGGGTCACTGCGGGGGATTTTACCGGTGGAGTGCCCCTGCTGACGTCAGCACCGCCGGTTGCGCTTTCTCGATTGCTAATCTAGTTTGTTCATTTTTTTTAATTTTTTTTAATTCTTTGCGCCCACGCAACATCGGACATGGCGCACGTACCGATCGGCACGGCTCACATTTGAAAAAAAAAAAAAAAGTTTTATTTGCCCCATAGGCAAATTATAAATGCGTTGTAAAAATGTTAAAGTTTGCTTCTTTTTATTTGAATTATTTTTTTTTTTTATTTTTTATATTTCCCCCACACACACACTCCGTTGTGCCCCAATTCGAGGGCGTAATTTTCCATTCAAACTTTGTTTCAACCACTTTGATAAGCCTGTCCATCGGAATGGTACCTCCTTAGGGTGAGTAACTTGTGTGCACTTTTGGCAGTTTGGTGCGCATATGTAATGGGGGGAAGTATGTAGGGGGTGACCTACCGACCAACCAACCAACCGCTTCTTCCCCACATGATCGCCACTCCTTTTCCGCTTTTTTTTCATTTTCTTATTTTATTTTTTTTTGGAGGAGAATATAGTCTTAACGGCACTAAAAAAGCATATTTTTTTAAAAAAAAAAAGGAGTTTTAAAAAGGGAAATGCAAAAAAAAAAAAAAAAAAAAAAAAAAAAAAACTACAAAATGACGCAAAATAAGGTAACATAGAGTAACATAAAATGACGTAGCAGACGTGGTAGCCTTGGTAGACGTGTTAGACGAGATAACAACAGGAATGAACATGGTAATTGTGGGGTGATGAAAGGAATCATAAGGGCGTGACCTGTGCACGGCATATGTTAGACTGCTGGTAGCATACGCTATGCACGTTACACGTTATATGCACTGTGTAAATATGCTCACTTGGGGGGGAGAAGGGGTTCACGTGCAGTCATATATATGCACACATGAGTACGGACGTACGCGCGTACGCATGTATATATATATATGTGTCCAATTTTAAAAAAAAAAGGTGAGGGGTAGAGGGGGGGTGCAGGAACGCACACGTTGTACACGCACGCACACGTTGTACATGCACGCATACATGCATACCTACATGCATACCTACATGCATACTTATATGCGTACTCACATGCTCACTTGCCACACACACACTTGTCGTACACGCGGCACTGCCACTAATGCACCTCCGCGTGCACAATACTCGCCAAAAAGGCACGCAACGTGGAGGGGATGAATGGACGCACGTTGGCGAGCACTGCCTTCACTGAGTTTGTCCCGCTCTGTCAAACTGATGCCGCATTTTTTGCTGCTCACGCGGCCGCTCCGGACGTGATCGTCTCGATTGCCGCGATTGCCGCGATTGCCACTATTGTATCGATTGCCGCGATTGCCACTATTGTATCGATTGCCACGATTGCCACGATTGCCGCGAATGCCGCGATTGCCGCGAATGCCGCGATTGCCACGATTGCCGCGCTTCTTCCGGTACTGCCAGCACAACCGCTGCATCTTCATGCTCTTTTCTTTTCCACCAAAGGGGGCGGTGACCCCTGCCCAAATTAGGCCTTCTTTTTGGGAAAGTACCTCCACAGCCAGGAGAAGTACCCCAGTTGCACGTCTCCACCGGCATCCGCATTTTTTTGTGAATTACTGTCCGCGCCGCTTTTCTCTTTACTATCAGTTGTCGCAGTTTTAGACTTGCCGTCTGTACTGTTCACATCCTTCTTGGCTGGGTCTTTTTGAACACTTTCATTTTCGCTTTTTTTCGGAGATGGACTTATATCTTCAGGTTTTTTCACAACCTTTATGTTTTTTGCGATCACTGTTTTTTTTACCGGTAGGTTGAAGTCCTGCGGGAAGGCACAAAAAAAAAAAAAAAAAATACGACGTTGTGTTGGTGTGGTCCAGGAATAACTACGCAGCGGAGATGTCTCACTATCGATCTATCTACGTATCTGCTTTTTTTTTTTATTTTCTCCTCCACGTACTGAGATGCATCTCCGTTCGCCCCCCCCACTATTTAAGCAGTTGCCCCATTTAAAGCTCGATAATAAAAATTGCATGCACAGGTCAGGCAAAAATGGAAATACAGCCAAAAAAATTATGACTCACCAAAGGGGAAAAAAAAAAAAAAAAAATAAAATAATAAAATATAAAGTAGAACAAACGGAAGAGAAAACAATGGTGGGTACATTTTTGAGCACCCCATGCTGCTTGCAGACGAAGGAGAGCTGCCTTTTCACCATCACGTGGTGGCACATACGTCGCAGCGCAAAAGCGTACACGTAAATCCACCTCCATCTGCTAGTATGCACAATTGTATACATGCAAATAATGTCCATTTTGCACACACACACACGTAGGCATATACTGTATGAACGCAGCTGCGGGGGGAGGCGATGGGACACACTTCTTTGCCTGATTTGATCTGTTTTTCTTTACCTCTTCTTCTTTCGAATTGGGTTTCTTTAATTTAATATTGGGGTTGCTGGTCGTGGGTGGTTTATTAACTTTAGTCATTTTCGTTATTTATTTAATTTTTTTTTTTTTTATTAAAAACAAAATTTATATTCCTGGTTATGGCTGTTTTTTGTTTTGTTTCATGTATACAAAATGGGGGAAAGGGGTGGGTGGCTGTGGCTGGACATGAAATTTTTTTTATTCCTATCTGTGTGATGTATTTTATGGTAGGTGGCAACTTCGGGGGCGTGTACACGTATGCGCATATGCAAGTGCGAATGTGTACTGACGAATGTACAAGGCTTGCGAACGCGTTACTCAGGGATGGGTTGGGGGATGCAAAAGGTAACGCGCATTCGCGATTCGCATGTATATATGTGTTTATATACACAGTAGCATACATGCATTAAGGGCATACATACATACGTATATACAATACATACGTACATACAATACATACATATAGTGCGAAAAGTGAAAAAAAAAAAATTCAAAGAAATGCGATATTTCAAAGACAAAAAAATAAGTTAAAAAAAAAAAAATTATAGCAAATTAGGCACAATGCATCATTTCTTTTTACATACAGTTTCACTAAATCATATTCAGAATGAACAAGGAGAGAGGAGTCATTCAGCAAAATTCACGTAATGATTAAAAAAAAAAAAAAAAACTAGTGCGATGGCATGGATTATAGCGTAGCATTTATCATGGCAGTGCAACGATAAAGTATTAAAACGGCAAAAAATAAAACGAGAAAAATAATAATATTGCGCGTGTTTTGCTACACCAAAAAATTGGTACGCTTACGCATATTGACATACGCGAAGTGAAGGAAGCGCTTACTACTTATGCTGTGCTGTGCTATGCTGTACTATGCTGTACTATACATACCGTACCGTACGCAATGCATGGTGCGCGCGAAGTTATTATAAAATACCAAGTTACAAAAAAAAGCTGATTGCTTTTTTTCGTATACTTAAAAAAAATTGTTAGGATTTTTTTACTTGTTTTCGGTTTCTGTTTCTGTTTCTGTTAAAAATAAAAATTCTTTTTTTTTTTTTGTCATTGCTCCTTTTACTTGCGCTTTATATTTTTGACCAATTAAAAAAACGTAAATGGACGATAAACTGATATAAACGGCAAAAACAATGAAGCGATGCAGTTTAAAAACTCACTCACTGCATTGAGGTTAACAATATGCAGCAAAAAAACTATGTGCTTATATAAGCAGCAAGTAAATAAACAGTTACTTTACTGTGCTACCACGAATCGTACAATTATATACAACTCTACCGTGCTGCTAATTATATTACAGCGCTGCGGTAGTCATATAACGTTATATATTGCTGCGAGCAGCTAAAGCGCATAGGCAAGGCAAGTATATATAAAAAATTATACCTCAATGCCACAGCTTTTTTTTATATACGTACAGGCGCGCACGTAATATTATAACAATAGGGTTATATATAATAGTACATAAGTATAATGCAAATATAAAATATGCACGGATTACTTACCAAACCTTTGCATTAATGCTATTCACATTTATTAACGCTGCTTTTTCAGCATGAAAGAAGAATCAAGGAAAAGTCAACCCATTCGCATATGTACAATTGTACATAATATTTTTCCATAACGTTATGTAATAAGTACGTTGTTCATCTAACGCTTGGCACTTGATAGAAGTAGTGAATTGTAAGGGTTAAGTTTTTTACAGCTTTAATAGCATTGCCATGTACACGTATAAATTTTATATGCATAGGCGCAGCGAATATATTATATAAAATATGCTTTAACACCTTTAGCCCTAAAGAAGCGAACTAAAAAGCGTGAATGGTTACATTAGGTATATAATACCTTTTAAATATGCTTATTGTACAGAATGCACATGATATGTATACTTGTGTAGATTTTCAATAGAGCACGTACGGGTGGTGGAGGTGGCAGAGTAACTAAATAAAAGCTTTTTTTAAAAGTACATCACTGTAATATATACGCCAAAAAAATTAGTACTTAAATTGTACGAAATGAAAGATTAGCGCTAAAAAAAAAAAAAAAAAAAAAAAGAGGCGTTTTTAATTAACCCATGCAACGCTAATTTGTTAAGCACGCCATTGCATTTGCCCGCTCGCGCTAATTTGTTGAGCTTAGATTTGTTGGCGTTGCTGAGTTGGGGTGTCCCTTTCGGTGAAATTTGGGCAACTTTTTGGCAACCGTTTTGGTAACCCTTTTTTGGCAGCCTTTTTTTTTGGTAACCCTTTTTTGGCAGCCTTTTTTTTTGGCAACCTTTTTTTTGGCAACCTTTTTTTTGGCAACCTTTTTTTTGGCAACCCTTTTTTGGCAGCTTTTTCTGCACTTTGTGGGGCAATTTTGTGGTGCATTTCTTTTTAGGCCAAATTGTTCACCGTGAGCCACCGCCTGTCGTTGCCGCTCCGTCAGTTCAGTTCATCGCGCACACTGCGCCTGTTCATCAGTACGGCAAAACGAACACCCCAGTGGGAAAGGGTTTGGGGGGATCATCCCTCTGCGTTGAATTCACCTATTTTGCTTTCTTTACCGTACCTTGCCCCGCTCGGCAATTTTGTTCGAACACGTTTGCTTTGGGTTGCGCAGCGTTGAACTGCGTACCTGTGTGTTCAGGTGACAGACCGGGTCGTTTCGCGCGCCGGGGGGGGGCTTCATTTACCAGTAAATATACCTATACGTATGTATATATCATTTGTGTGTACATTGGTGGCGTACATTGGAGGCGTACATTGGAGGCGTACATTGCTGATGAACGCGGGTGGGGCAGCTCACAGCATATCTGCCCCTTCGGTTGACACGTCCCCTCCCAATGAGCTTGGTT
>NC_020398.1:437056-442696 GCF_000321355.1 Plasmodium cynomolgi strain B
TTAATAACCCCGTCGACTTGGCCCTTCCCAACGACATTGCTTTTATTTGCCTTGCCCCGCGTGAAGAATAATCGACGGCGCCGACCGAGAGGGCAATTCTCCGACCGCGCCACGGCTGCATAAGTGCATAAAATTTTCTACCTATGTATAATAGGTACCATATGTAGATGGATGCCGGCTGATGGCGTGCGCTTTGGCTAGCTTCCCAACAAATTGGTTATCTTCCCAACAAATTGGCTGGCTTCCCAACAAATTGGCTGGCTTCCCAACAAATCAGAAGTGGCCCTCCCTTCCATCCCTTTTCCCAGTGATCCCTCTCTCTGTGTTTCTTTCTTGGAACAAGCACGCTTGGATCAAAGTTTGCTCTTCGTACAGGTGGAAGGAGTCCTTTCATATGGGGTGGCCATTCTTTTCATTTTGTTTATAACCAAAGGGGGGGATATGTTCCTCCGTGAGGGAGTAGGGACTACCCGATAGAGCAGTTAAGAAGAGGTCCTATTTGCGCAAAGGATAGCGGAGGCGCCACGAGAGGACCAACGCGAAGGGACTACCCCACGGGTGCTCCGACGGGTGCTCCAACGGGTGCTCCAACGGGTGTTCCAACGGGTGTTCCAACGGGTGTTCCAACGGGTGTTCCAACTCGTACAGGTGAGTACCGCCTGAAAGGACCACTAATAAACTTCTTCCCATTTGATAAAGTGGAGAAATCAGCACCGTCACTCCGCATCCTCCACGGCTACGCCCCACCCCTTTGATGTATAGCAGAGCAAAATGAGCGACCTGCCCATATTGAAGCACAAGAAGGAAATTAAAAAATGCATCAAGAAAAATAGGCTAATAATCATTAAGGGGGAGACGGGGTGCGGGAAGACAACCCAGGTGCCTCAAATAATAAACAGGTACTTTTTTGATAAGAGGCGGAGGGGGGGGAGTGGCGGCGGTGAGGATGATAAGCGGGGGGGTGGTGACAAGCAGGGGGGTGGTGACGCAGTTTGCAAGGATGACGCAGCTTGCAAGGATGGCGCAGCTTGCAAGGGTGGCCGCTCCGCTGGGTCGCGAAAGAAGAAAGGCCCCATGCGCATGCTGATCTCGCTGCCCAGGAGAGTAGCAACCATCACGGTAGCGGAGAGAGTGGCGAAAGAAATGAACAGAGGACGGATAGGAACTTACGTCGGATATGCAATCAGATTTAAAAACGTAACCTCTGATGAAACTAAAATCAAATTTGTAACTGATGGAATTCTCATCAGGGAAATTATGAATGATCCATTTTTAAAAAAATATACCTTTTTAATCCTAGATGAAGTACACGAAAGGTCCATTAGAACGGATGTGCTGTTGGGTTACGTTAGGATATTAATGCAAAAGAGGAAGAAGCTGAGAGTTATCCTCATGTCTGCAACCTTGGACGTGGCTACTTTTAAAAACTTCTTTAGCAACCCTCCGATTATTTCCATTCCGCATAAGTTACACCCAGTTACCATTTTCTATCCCATCAAGCCTGTCGAGGATTACCTCATTTCGGTTGTCTGCACCGTTCTGCAAATACATTTCGGGCAGGGGGAGCGGCAGGGAGAGTGGCAGGAAGAGCGGCAGGGGGAGCGACAGGGGGAGTGGCAGGGGGAGCCCCTAACGGAGCTGCCGACCAAAGCGACGACCGAGGCACCCACACCCATCGGAGACGTCCTGGTCTTCTTACCCGGTCAGGAAGAAATCGAAGCAGTAAACTTAATGCTGAAGGAAAAACTGAAAATTATTTACAAAGGCTCCCTGCTGCGAAAGCTGATTAAGGACGATCAGGGGGACGAGGAAGAAGGGGAGGTACTGGACAAAATAAACGTTGCCCTGCATGCGAAGAATCCAATCGAGGATGGAGTTTGTTTCCACTTCGGCCACAGGGAGGTGGTACCGGACAAGATATACGCAATGAAGATTCTGCAGCTCTACTCGTCTCTCCCTAATAGGAAGCAGCGGGTCGTCTTCGAGCCCGCGCCACCCAACACGCGAAAGGTAAGGCGGGAGAGGGGAAGGGCTTCGGTAAAGCGGCATGGGGGAAGTGGCATGGGGGAAGCGGCTTCGGTAAAGCGGCATCGGGGAAGCGGCATCGGGGAAGTCTTCCCGGGGAAGTCTTCCCGGGGAGTACCTCCCAGAATGTTAGCCGTGAACGCCGTTGACCAAGTGCATGTCCGCGTTACCTCTTTAGCTTCTTCACTTTGCTCGCCCCGCTCCATGCTCCGCCTGCTTCCACCATGATAACGGCGCAAAAGGGGAACGTAAATCCCCCCGAGAAGAACCCTCCTGTGTGATATCCCCTCCTGTGTGATATCTCCTTCTGTGTGATATCCCCATCTCTGTGATATCTACTTCTATGTGATAACCCCTTCTACCACCACCCCACTGTCACTACCATATATCTACATGTGGCTATACTCCCCCCCTTTTTTTTTCTTCCACCCCGTCAGGTCATCCTCAGCACGAATATCGCCGAGACGTCAGTTACCATCCCAAACATAAAGTACGTGGTGGACAGTGGGCGCGCGAAGATAAAATTCTTCGATGCGAAGAAGGGGAGCAGCGTTTTGAAAGTCACGCAAATATCGAAGGATGCCGCCACTCAGAGGAGTGGGAGAGCTGGGCGAGAGGCACCCGGACAGGTCTACAGGGTGTATTCCAAGGAGGAGTACGAGAGCATGAATCCGTTTTTAATTCCTGAGATTTTCCGCTCTGATCTTACGCAAATATATTTGGAGTTGAAGGTGGGGGCTGCTACATCTGCACAAGTGTAGCAGGGGAGGGGGAAATGCAAAAGCGGCCCCTCCCCTGCCACTCATCACACCCATCCCACTCAACATACGTGCCGCTGAACACACGTGCCGCTGAACACACGTGCCACTGAACACACGTGCCACCCCCCCTCCTACAGGCCATGAACATCCACAACCCGCTACAGTTTAACTTCCCGGAGAATCCCAAGAAGGAGCTACTCCTTCACTCCGCCAAGGTACTCTTCCGAATCAACGCAATCGATGTAGACAATAACCTAACCGACCATGGGAAAAAGATGTGTCTCCTACCACTGAACCCGATCTATGCAAATATGATGCTGTGTTCTGTGGAGTTCCATTGCATAGATGAAGTAGCTACGATCGTGGCGTTCCTAAACTGTGAGAGCATATTTTTGAATTACAATTTTTATGAGGACTTGAAAATTCTGAATGAAGACTCGGTGGGAGGCTCTGTCACGTGTTCGGCCCGAGGAGAGGGCAGCAAGGACGACGCCGCGGTTGCTGCTAAGGCGGGTGGCAGCGCTAAGGTGGATGGCAGCGCTAAGGTGGATAACACTTCCGACACGGATGGCAGTTCTAACGCCGCTAACTACGGTAACGCCGCTAACCACGCTAACCCCGCTAACGCCGCCAACCACGGTAACCACGGCAGCGAGGAGGACCCGCCAATGAGCGACAGGAACAAACTCATTAACATCGCGCGGAGGAAGCTGATACACCCGGATGGAGACCACCTAACCCTCCTGCACATATTCTACCTGTGGGAAGAAGAGGCCACCCCCAACGAGCGAAAGCATTTTTGCAATTTATATGCCCTGAATAACGAAGCCTTACAGCAAGTACAGAAAATAAAAGAACAAATACTACAAATAATGACCAGTAAAATGGGCATCACTGTTTCACCAAAGCTACATATGCATAAATGGGATAACGTATTAATATGTCTGTGCAAGTCCTGTTTTTTTAATGTCGCTAGGTCGACTTCCAATGCTAACGAGTTCATAAACGTTGTAACAAAAAGTAAGTTGTTTATTCACCCGTCATCTACTCTTTTTAGTTCACATATTAAGGCATCTTTTATTTTTTATTCGGATGTTATACAGACAAAGAGGCTGTACGCACGCACTGTGACGAAGGTAGATGGAGAGTGGCTGCTCAAATATGCTTCGCAAAATTTCCAACTCGCGCAGGCCTCCACGGGGGTAGCAGCAGCAGAGGAGGAGCGCCCTGCGAAGTAAGCTGCGGAAGGAAGTAGCCCCCGCTGTGGTGTTTGAGATTTGTGTGACTCTCCTGCGTGGAAGGGTGTGTGTGTGGGGTACCTCGATGGCAACGCATTTACCCGCAGCATCGTAGGCGAAGAAGGAAATCCCCAGTTGGCGCTGCCCTCTCGCTACGCACGTCGCGAGCAGCGTGAACACCGCGAACATGGCAAACGTGGCAAACATGGAAAACATGGAAAACGCCGCTAACATGGCAAACACCGCTAACATGGCAAACACCGCTAACATCGCGTGGATATTCTTTGCCCCTTTCTCTTTTTTTCCCCTCGTTCTCGGAGGGGGGGCGGCACCCGCTTGCGGCCCATTCTTTGGGCCTCAAAGTTTTACACCCCTTGGGGGTGCTTACCCCTTTTCGGGTTTGTTCTCCCGTTAGTGTTACTCTGTTTGTTTGTCTGTCTGTTTGTCTGTCTGTTTGTTTGTTTGTCCGTTTGTTTTTTTTTTCCATTCGCGTGTGGGCATACGTGAGGAGGAGCTACGCGTGGGTAGGTTCCCCCCCGAGGGGGCACAAACGGGGGGGCACGTAAGCATCCCTCGTTAAGCAGCATCCCTCGTTAAGCAGCAATCCCTCGTTAAGCAGCAATCCCCCGTTACATGGCATCCCCCGCTAGAGAGCCGCTCCCGCCGCGACTACCAGCAGAACTTATCTCGACCGCTTTTCACGCGCATGTCGAGCTTCTCCTCGTTGGTTAGCCGCCCATCGACCTTTTTCTTCACAACTCTGTATGACCATAGTCCCGTCTTTTCCCGCACCTCGACTTGATCCTGCTTAGGCGCCTGCTCAAAAACCTTGGCGTACTCCACGCCGATATGTGCCCCCGATTGGCCGCTGTCTTGGGCACTGCGCTTCCCAGCAGGGATAATGTAAAAGCTACACGTGGTGCTTATGTCCGTTGTAAAGTCCTCATGGACAACTAACGTTTTGTTGCTCAACACGGATGTCACAGTCCTTCGTTCGTTCCGAAAAGTTGATGGGTTTTCCAAAATGATGTCATAACCCTCTTTAATTTCTGTCATAAATTCTGTTCTCATTCCATGGACCGTATTTTTTTCTGTTGTAACTCTTCCTGTTCCTTTTAATACTTTTTCGGGTCCACTTAACTTGCCATCATGTTCCGATGGGATTATCTTAACATGACCTGCTTGGCCATTTTGAGTAGCGGTATCCACATGGTTGACTTCATCGTGACGTACTTCCTGCTTCACGGATTTTTTCTTTTTTTTAATTTTTAAATTTAGCTTCCCCCCAATGAAGCCGCTGCCCTTTTTGCGCATTTTGGGCATCTCTCCGCGGAGCTGCGCTTCGATGAATTCTGTGTTTTTTTTTCCAACGAGGTGTGGGGGAGGAGATTCCTCTGCTGCACGGTTAAACAGACTGCCAATGAGAGAACATCGAAGGAGCAGTGACTCTCCTGCTTACGCGAATGTCTCCTAGTGCAAACACCCACTTGGGCAAGCGTCCAACCGCGCTGTTGCTTTCTCTCTGTGGGCCGCAACAAATTGGTGAAGGGCGTGGCGCCATTTTAGAGTCAAACGAGTGGCCGAGCAAATTTTAACCACGTGCAAAGTGAGGGAAA
>NC_020398.1:442706-447908 GCF_000321355.1 Plasmodium cynomolgi strain B
ATAATATATTTGTCGGCCACGCGTGGGGAGGAGAAGTGAAGGCTGGCGCACGGCGCTCGCCTCCGCGGCAGGCTGTACTCTCCGCGTGAAAATTGTTGCGGCATTTGGGAAGGCGGCCGATTCGCCTCATCAGCCGTTTCGTCCGTCTCATCAGCCGTTTCGTCCGTCTCATCAGCCGTTTCGTCCGTCTCATCAGCTGTTTCGTCCGTCTCATCATCCATTTCGTCCGTCTCATCATCCATTTCGTTCGCCTCATTCGCATTTCGCCCCCTCGGACTCGCTCATCCTGTTTATACCCTTTGTTGATGCCTGTTGCTCCATTATACTCCGTTTGGTCTTTCTTCTTTTTCCCCCCCATTCCGGAATCGCCACCCCGACCGCCGTTCTAATGGGGGAAAACTCACCTGAACGTGCCGCCCCATGCATAGACCCATGCGTACACACCTACAGGGGGGGGAGGCGCACAGATGAGCCCCCCTACCGTAACAGTCCTCCCCCTACCGTAACAGTCCTCCCCCTACGCCATAAGAGGCCTCCCCCCTGGAGGTAGATATATAACCCCTTACATAAAGGCACACGTCCAAATGATATAAAAGACACTCCCATCGGGGTGCCCCAAACTGGGGGAACAACTCAGCACAGGGAAGTTCTCACAATAATGTGGTTACCATCGAGTCTTTTAAAAAAAAAAAAGATCTACCAGCACCTAACGTGTGAGTTGCGCAATGTGGTAGGCTCATCACGGTAGTAGACACGTGTTACCCCTTTTTGCTATTGCAAATGTTTACGAAGGGGACACCCATGTAGAAGCCAACCATATCGTTAACAACATGGATAATAAGGTTAACGATACAAAAAGGAACAACGCGGAATGAATGGAATATGTCGAGGAATACCTCCCCCATGATATTCCTCCTCTCGGATGGAATAGGAGACGCCCCTTCTTCTTGGCCGACTTCCCTGCATTACGTAAGGATCGCATGAAAATATTTTTCAAGTGAGGGGCTAACCGGTAATATGACCGCTCCCAATGACCTATCCATGACTGCCCCCAATGACCTATCCATGACTACTCCCAACCACCGGCGCGTCTCTCGAGTACGCAACTCTAACAAACGCTGGACGAGTGGGTACACCACAAACGATCAAATTAGTTGCTTCTACCAGTCGAGCAAATGATTTTTTTTTAAATAAAAACGTCGGATGCACTTATGGCTGCGGGTGTGGGGGCAGCACTTACGCAAATGTACCAAAAAATAAAAAAAAAATAAATAAAAAAGAATTCACACACGTGTACGTGGGTGCCTGCATACTTACGCGCTTACGTACGTACTTCCGCAGGCTGGCAGGCAAATCGGGCTTACAAAAAAAAAAAAAAAAAAAAGGGAAACGCTCGCGTATTACATATGTGCAGGGACGCTGCTGAACAAAATTTACGCGGCGGACACAAAACTGGGGAGGCAAAACGCGAGCCACATAAAACGAACTACACAATGAGGCAAAGTGGTAAATACTCAGACGAGCAGCCATCGCAGAGAGGGCCGTGGAAAGGCTACACACTCGTCCAGCCTTTAAAAAAGGATTAGGCGATCATTCTGTAGGATTATCGAGTGATCTAGCGAGAAGGAGGTCGTTCACAACGATGCGGCTAAGCGGTTATTTTCCCCTCTCCCTCTCTCAACACGCTAAGTGCACCTTATTCGGGTACATCTTATCGAAGTTTTCCATCGTCATGTCTATGTACTGCATGACCTCGTCCAACTTCCTTCGCCGTACTTCCAGGGGTACAAGGATTTTTCTCTCCTCGACGGTGAAGTGTAGGAGCTCCTCCTTCGTGAAATTAAAACAGTTAGTTATGTACGGCAAGGGGGAAGTACTTCCTCCATTGTGATCATCCTTGAAAGCATTTAAATTACGTATGTCATCAAAGTACGTGTGTAATAGTGCATTGCACAATTTGATTCTCTTCTGAGGGTTGAACTGGAGTAGCTTTCCGAGCAAATCGATACTCTCCTGGGAACTCTGATTTTTTATCAGCTTCTTTAGCGTTATTGGTTTGACTTGAGGTAGCTTTACATTCTTGTGGCCACTTTTAAAGGAGAGGAAATCTTCATCATTCGGTGTTCCCAGTATTTTTATTATTTCGACCAGCTGGTCCGATGCACAATCTCCAAGAAAGAGGGGCTTCCCCAGGATGAGTTCTCCCATGACGCAGCCTTCAGGTGAGGCGGTGTGGAGGTGAAGCGGTGTGGAGTGACGCGGCGGTGTGGAGGTGAGGCGGCGGTGTGGAGTGACTCAGCGGTGTGGAGTGACGCAGCGGTGTGGAGCGCTGCTTATACAGCCCCATCAACTGCGAACATGGGAAAAGTGGCGAGGAAGGACGCAATACGTACAAGTTGGGGGACTCTCCTTCTGCATCCCTACCCGCCACTTCCCCCATAAGCTCTCATTCTCAAGATATATTTACCTATGGACCAGGTGTCAATGGCCTGGCTGTAGTAGTTCGATCCGAAAAGCAACTCAGGAGCTCTGTAATACCTTGAGCAAACATAGCTAAAATACTTGTAATTTTCTTTCAATTTAATGGAGGTATTAAAATCGCATAATTTTATATATTTATACGTGATAGTGTTCATGTAGATTCTGTTCAGGCTGATTTTTTCTTCTGTGTGTGTTGGGTTGACTTCGAATGGGGACAATATATCCTTCTCCGTAGAGGAGATAGAGGAGGAACTGTCACGGGGAGGTGGTACTCCCCCGTTTTCGGTTGGATCATACCCCACTTTATCCTTCCCTGAATTTATTGCGGCGCTTTTCTTCGTGCACCAATTGGGAGACCCTATCTGCACATCCGATTCGTCGTTTCTCGGCTCGCTCTTCAAATCGGTTGCAGAAACGGGAGAGCAGTTCTCCTTCGAACTGGCCTTACACGTGTCAGGGTTTTCCTTGCACATGTCGTATGTGTCCTTAAACGACTGAGTCATGCTAGCCGATCTTTTTAATCGAACGTCCTTTTTGCTCAAATTGTTCACTACACACTTGAAGGAGAACGGAGTGCTGCTCCTGCTGTAGCGGCTGTGGCACCCTTGTGCTCCCCTTTTGGAAGTCTCACACCGGGGGGTCTCCCCCGAATGGTGCGGATCACCCGAATGGTGCAGATCACCCGAATGGTGCGGATCACCCGGATGGGTTTCCTCTCCTCTTCCCCCCTCGGAAGGTCCCTCCTCATCTTGCGAACCTTCCTCCTTTGCGTTGTTAGCAGAATTGGGGCTACCATCACGGGAGGGCTTCCTCCTGGGGGGTTCGCTACTGTCGCACCCACTGGCTGGGTGGGTTATCCCATTGGGGGTGGCGTCCACCTCCGGCACGGCTTGGCCAAGCGGCGCTTCACTGCGGTTGCTCCCGACACTCTTAGAGCTTCTACCCCCGCGGACACTCCCACCACTCTGAGAGCTCCTACCGCCGCAAACCCTGTCTCCACTTTTGACCTCCCCCCCACGGCGCCTATTCATTATGTACTTAACCTTAAACGAATTCTGAATACACACGAGACACTTCTTCTTCTCCCCTTTCTTCAACCCCCCTACCCCATTGCTACTCTGCTTGTTAACAAAAATCAGGACGTTCTGTGGTTTTATATCTCGGTGCGTTATACACAGGGTGTGTAGGTAAAGGGTCGCTCGAATCAACTGATAGAGGTATATTTTAATCTGATTCTCATTAAGAAAGCTTTTTTTAATATACTCACTTATATTATGACATGGGCAGATGTGCCTAACACTCTCTTGTAATGCATTTATATTAAAATTACTTACAGTGTTTTTGAGCACTCCGCTTCCTCCCCTGGGACAGTCCAATTGGGTTGTGGTCAATCGACTAGAGTTTCCATGCAGTGGTTCTTCCCGATTGTCCATCTCAGCTCCACAGTTGGTATCATCCAAGCAATCATCCCCAAGTATAGCGGCATTACCATTTTGGACATACCCCTCCTCCTGATTCCCACTCGGTTCATAAAACGTATTAACATGGTCAGCTGAATTTTCTATACTAATATAATAAAGCGAAGTAGCTAAATCTGTATTTCCATATTCCATAATCATATGTACATAAACTCCTCCATTTGAAGTGGTCGTATAAAATGCATGTTTCAATTTTACTATATTTGGATGTCTCAGTTTTTTCATTATTTCTACCTCTTTAAAAACTCGGGCATTTTTCTGATACGTTTGTTTCAATGCCACGACACATAAGCTATCCAAACAGTATGCTTTATAAACGACTCCATATACTCCATTTCCTATTATATGTAAAATTTTATATTTTATGTTACCTTGGAGAGTTGGTTCCTTTTCGTCATCGAAGTATATGTTTACGTAATCCTTTATAACTTCGTTTTGTTTATATATCTTTATGAGGTCCATTTTGGACTGCTGTGAGATGAGAGACTGGGAGAGGAAGCACACTGTTGGCGCGACACCAAAGAGGTGGGACAACTACGCTGCTAACCTTCCCAACACACCAGGGTCCCTAATCATCACTTCGTATCACCACAATGGTTTGATGGGCACCATGTAATGGCGACGCTTGGGACGTGTGCGATTGGGTTGGGCAAAAATATCGCCTTTCACATGCAGGCAAGGACAAAAAAAAAAAAAAAAAAAAAAAAAATTTCCGGGGGGATGGCTGGCCAAGTGCCGAACTAAGCAACTAAACAAAAAAAAAAAAGAAAGGAACTCTCCCCTCGTTTGGAGCCAATCCTGCTGCACAGGATTATTGCGAGTTGATTACTACCTCCCACTCGCCTCTCTCCTGTGTCAAATGCACACACACACACACACATAAAAAAAAATAAATAAAATTGTATGATGACGTGCGTATCGCGCTGTGCCGTGCCGATTCGAATCAGCCCGCGTCACTCCAACATCCCTCGTGAGGGGAGAAATATCGCCTTGACGAATTCGTTGGAGTTGCCCTTTTCACATCCATCAGTTGACTTGGTAAAATTACTCACATCACTCAGTCACGCCGATTGACATGCATACGTGTGTATCGGCATATACAAAAGTGTATACAATACACGCGTGTATAATAAAACACACTGCGTGAAGCGCTTTTTATTTTACTTTATTTTACTTTATTTTATTTTATTTTATTTTATTTTTTTTTTCCCCTTCACCTTGCGTTCGTTCTATGTCTATTTTG
>NC_020398.1:448688-455751 GCF_000321355.1 Plasmodium cynomolgi strain B
TGAGAAAAAAAAAAAAAAAAACACCCACAGGGAGCAGCAATCATCCAGGCTGGCGCTATGCGGGGAAGGCAACCCATCGTATATTTAGTTTACGCGATTATCCTATGTTTTGATGAGGCCATTATGCATCGCTACGAGTGGTCTTTTAAAACTACGACGATGAGGAAACACCATTTGGATATTCCCACGTCCGATAGGTACGACACGTGTGCATTTTTTCCACCTCAGTGGAGCACTCACTTGTGATCAGCTGGACAACAAAAATTTCACTTAAAATGGTTAGCACGACGGTCACCCGTTTGGTTTCTCACAGGGGAGAACTAACTGTGCCGCGTAGTTCCTTTAAAATTGGGGTGGGGAAAAAGGGAAATAAAATGCAACGCGACAGCTACGAAGCGGCAAGGAAGCGGCAACGAAGGGACAACACAGCAGAAACAATAGCAGCTGCAACACAGTTGCAACACAGCTGCAATCGAGCTGCTAAATTATCGCGCACGGCTGGCGACATAACTTCGCAAAGCTGTTAACGCCAACGATATGTAGAGCGAGCCAAATGGAAAAGGGGGTGGGAAACCACCACTACTGGTGCTCCCTTAACTGGGTACGAAAAAAGGGGGAAGATATTTTTTTTCCTTTTTTTTCCTTTTTTTTGCCTTTTTTTTGCCTTTTTTTTCCTTTTTTTTTTCTTTTTTTTCCTTTTTTTATTTCACTGGTAAGCGAACGGGAGAATGATGTGTATCTTCCTAGGTAATCGCCACGGCGATGGGTTGGGAGAAAAAAAAAAAATTTCATCCATGTTGTTTTATTTCCTTCGTTACAAACACGAAATGGGAGTGAAGCGCCATGGGTGGGGGAAACAAAGTCGTCACATTTGTCTGGGTTACCCTGCAGGGTGTCTTCATTTTTTTTTCCTTTTTTTCTCTACCTTGGCACGCCTGCCTCAACTCTGCCTCAACTCACTCTGCCTCAATTCTGCTTCAACTCGTAGAAGGTCTTGGCCAAGTACTTCCCCCTGTCTTTGGCGAACTTGGCAAAGGTGAGTTGTTCCTGCGTCGGGTGAGTGGGCGGAAAAAAATAAAAAATAAAAAGAAGATGAAGGAGAAGGAGAAGGCGGAAGAGTGGACGGGGAAAGCTTCATCTGCACACAGGCTAGCTTACGCAGAGGGTGGCAAAAGCGGTGAGCCGCCTAACAGCACGCATGGCCCGACAACCACGCTGCTTAACGGCATAACCGCATAACCACGCTGCTTAACGGCATAACCGCATAGCCACGCTGCTTAACGGCATAACCGCTTAACCGCTTAACCGCACCGATCGCGCCTCCTTGCACGCGGCTTTCCCTCGTGCTCACCCTGAGTATTTCCTTGCTCGACACGTGCAAAGTCTTTATGTTCTTCGTAAATTTTTTCTTCATGATTCCGCTCAGGAGGAAGAAGAAGGCCAAGGCCAAATTGATCATCAGGTAGGAGTTTTCCCCTGCGGGTGGGAGAAGGTACATATGACACTTGGGGGGGGAAATCTCTCGTCATATTTGGAGGATAACACAATACATCGCCAGGCTTTCTCCCCAAACAGATGTTGAGCAGTCACCCCGTTCGACTTACAGTTGTTAAGAATGGTTCCTGTGCTTATGACATAATTTTTGTAAAAGTGGTTGGTCGACATGTCCACGTAGCTGCGAAGGGGGGGGTGTACGCAGGTACGTAAGTACGTAAGTACGCAAGTACGTATGTACGTACGTATGTATGTATGTACCTATGTATGTATGTATGTATGCATGTACGTGTTTTTTGCACGTGCGTGTTTGTATTGGGGGCTTGTAAGAGGTGCCCCTGCCAGAAGTGCAGTGCTCCCGCGGGGTGGCGTGAAACGATTAGGGCGCGCTTCTTAAACTTCGCTCTCGGGACCCACCTCAACAGGACGTCCTTGTAGTAGGTGTGCACGGAGAGCTGCGTGCAGAGGAAGAACAGAAATGCGACCAGCGTGAACACCTGGATGGCTGTGTGTTTTATGCCTGCGGGGAGGGGGGGGAGAAAAAAAAAAAAGCACAAATGGGGATGCACACTGGGGGAGGTGCGTTTAGATGAAGGTATTTACATATGCATCTTTGATGAGCTTCTTTGAAGAGCCCCTTTGAAGAGCCCCTTTGAAGAGCCCCTTTGAAGAGCCCCTTTGAAGAGCCTCTCTGACGAGCCTCTTTGAAGAGCCCCTTTGAAGAGCCTCTCTGACGAGCCCCTTTGAGGAGCCTCTCTGACGAGCTGCCTTGAGGGGCCCCTCCCCACTCACGCTCGCGCCTGAGGGTGGACTTGTGGACGTGCCTCTCCCCGTCCGTCTTCAAAATGTCCAGAATTTTATTAATAATACAGTCACAGTCGCTGACGAGGCAGTAGAGGTCCTTTTCCAGCTTTTTAAAAAAAAGCTTCTTGATCTCATAAATGATGTCACTCATCCGGTTGACAATGCATAGGTCGTCATCGTTTCTCGCTCCCTCAAAGAGGTACCTCCCATTCTTAGCCCCATAAATATAAATAGGCACCAAATCGATATTATACCGTATGTTAATTTTACTCGCCAAACACTGAGTCGTTTGACAGAGCAATTTTATTCTGTCCTGTTCATGTTTTATTTCATCAATTTTGGAAAAAATAAATAATATTTTTTCTATATGCTTCTCATAAATCTCTTTAATAATAAGGAGTAATCGATTACTTAGGGACTTCCCCGAGGAGTAAAAAAAAATCAAAATAATATCCACATAATCAGACAGGTCATATATTATGCTGTTAATGTCAAAGTCTATTTTATTCATTATGTCTTTCAGTCCAGGTGTATCAATAAAATCGATTTTTTGTTTCTATATTCTTACTTACGTACATTTTTGTACATAAATTATTTTTAAAATTTCTATTTCGTGTAGCAATCTGTTTTAAGAAATCAAACGATTTAATTGTTACCTCTCCATTGAACTCTGAGTAGTAGTTCCCACTTGTGATTAATGTAAAATGATTTGTTTCAAACTCGTAACCTGTTTTCTGAATATTTTCTTGTAAAAACCAATTAATGAATGTACTTTTTCCTGAAGATGAATTTCCTATCACTAGTACACGTACCTTCTTTGATATCGTTTTATTGATACTTAGGAATAACCCCTTTGCTACATTTTTTATGTTAAGTCTGTCTACTCCTTTATTGTTCATGACTATATTCCCATTGTATAGCTCCTTTATTTCACTTACGATATTATCGTATAGGTTTAGCTTATCGTGCATACTTCCACACATTTTTTTATCGAACTCTTCCTTCTGGTCCATGTACTCCTCCTTGTTGTTCGACGTGTCTGAGTGGTCTGAGAACTCAGTTGACTTTTCGTTCCTCCCCATATTTATGTTATCCTTGCTCTTGTACGGCTCCGAGTTCAGCGTCGTCTCGCTCGGCACGCTCTGCATCCTGGAGTGAAGAGGAAGGGGCTAGCCAAAGGGCGATTAGCCAAAGGGCGATTAGCCAAAAGGGGATTATCCAAAAGGGGATTATCCAAAAGGGGATTATCCAAAAGGGGATTATCCAAAAGGGGATTATCCAAAAGGGGATTATCCAAAAGGGGATTAGTCAAAAGGCGATTATCGAGGAGTGCCTACCGCTGGGGAAGTCGCCCCGTTACGCTATTACGCCGCTATGCAGCTATGCCGCTATGCAGGCCTGTCCCAGTTTCCTCTATCTCCCTCGCGGGCTGCTTCCCCCCTCCCCGTTTTTTGCCAATCTTTGCCTACTGGGGGATCCTTCCTCCCAGGAACATGGCGCCTCGGGAGAGGATGCGCGGCTGCACACCACACGATAATTTTGCTTTAAGTTGGAGGAGTCCCTTCGGGAGGTGCAGTCACAAGTACATGCGCACGTGTGTTCTGTGTATTATCTGGCTGGCGAGTCCTCGGCACTTCCTTTCGCACTCTGGGACTTCCTTTCGCACTCTGGAACTTCCTTGCGCACTCTGGGACTTCCTTTCGCACTCTGGGACTTCCCTTCGCACTCTGGGACTTCCTTTGATACCCCCCCTCCCCTTGCACGCGAGCAACCGGGGGTGCACAACAGAGCAACCGTCGAGAGTCACAGCGCGCCAGGATCCTTCATGCACAGGTACGTGCACACCACTGGGGGGGGAAGAATAAAACAGATTGGGGGTGCTTCGAACAAGCCAAATGAAAAAAAAAAAGGAACACACAAAAGGGAGGCAGAGGGGGGACACAAAAAAGGAAGGAAAAAAAAAACACAGTGGCAAAAAAGCAGTGTCAAAAGCGTAGTGGCAAAAATGCAGTGGCAAAAACGAAGTGACAAAAACGCAGAAAAAGCTGCCAGGCGCAACATAACAGATCAGTCGCAAAGTGGAAACGAGTGCGTTACCTTGTGACACATTCCTTTCAACTTTGACTTCATTTCCATAGTGCCTCTCATTCGCATGCGCTTGCGAAAGGGTCGTGAACAAAAAAAGGGGGCGTTGCCAACTCGTGTGCACGTGTGTGTAAACGTGCTATGCAAAAAACACTACCGCGTGTGTGCGCCAAGAGAGCAGTTAACCCCCTCGCTCACGAGAAAAAAACCCGCGGAGAGGCACAGAAAGGTCGTCACGCACAAATGTATCATACGAACTAAACACGAGTGCTAGGTATGCCACCAAAAAAAAAAAAAAAAAAAAAAAAAAGAAAAAAAAAGTCCTGTTTCACCCTTGAGAGAATACCATTTATTTGAAAGACATATAAAAGGGCACACACAAAAAACAAAAAAAAAATGCACACTTGAGGGGTGCACTTATTTTTTGTTATCTCATGTAACACTCAGGGCTTAGGAATGTGCACGTGTAGCTGCTCTCTGCCCAAAGCAAGGTGAACAAAAAAAAAATAGCAAAATAGCAAAATAGCAAAATAGCAAAATAGCAAAATGGCAAAATAGCAAAATGGCAAAATAGCAAAATAGCAAAATGGAAAAATAACAAAATAACAAAAAAAAACATCAACAATGATAAGAAAAAGAATATCAACCACAATGACGATAATAATGACAGTCGAAATAAAACAGTGGTGATAACTGAACGATGCGCTCATGCGTATGTGTCACAGCCATGCAATTCTGTTGCCCAAGGGGAACCCCAATGGCAACTTCGTTCTTGAAGTATTTTGGTAGCATCGCTCTGCTCGATTGTTACCCTTTTTTCGTCATTTTCTCACGTTATTTTTTTGACCACTCAACGGAGACGTTAGCCCTTTTCCTTGAAATGACAAATTAGTTTTTTTTTTTTTTTTTAAAATTCTTAAAACCGAATGGAAGCAGCCAACTGCGTTTGAATAAATGTAGCCCTCAGCGTATGCCGAATGACGAAAATTGACAAGCGGCGAATGGGCCAAAAAAACGTCACAGAAAAAAAGGTATTCTCCGTCGAGGTAGTTTGTCGCCTGCGCAGTTTGGCAAGCTTACTCTGCGTGAGTTTTTTTCGCGACTGTTTTTGTGCAGCTATTTTGCGCAGCTATTTTTGTGCGACTATTTTTGCGCAGCCATTTTTGTGCAGCCATTTTTGCGCAGCCATTTTTGCGTAATTATTTTCCGCGCTGCATTTCCCAGGCGGTGTTCTTCACTTGGCAAACTGCGTAACTCTTCGCGGTTGGCCCATCCTGCTGCCGCATCAGGGCAACACTGGGAAGAGCGTGAAATGTCTCCCCCCTAGGGGACTCCAAAATCAGCTGAACGTTCAGGCAAAAAAAAAAAAAAAAAAAAATTCCCACGAATGTTCTCCCCCCTTTTGGTTAATAGTCAAATGCACACAGAAGAGTTTCCCAAAGGTTATCAAAACTGGTTGTAAAAAAAATAATAAATAAATGAACAAATAAACAAAAAAGTAAAAAAATAAATAAAAAAAATAAACAAATAATGGCCCATTTGTATGTTTTCCCAAAGAAAGGCCGCGTTACACGTCTTTAATGATGAGAAATAAAGACATAACAGATCGTGGCGCAAAGTGTTGTGGGGGATTTTTTTTTTTTTGCCCAAAGAGGTGAAACAAAACGAAGCAACAAAAAAAAAGGGGGATCTTCCAATCTTACCACAATTTGCAATCACGTTTGTCGTTCTACCCCCAGCAGTCATTGTGCATCTTTTTTTTGAAAATATTTTCCCCCCGGGGTAGTCATATATACTTTGAAGGGCGACGAAGCTACTTCACTTCAGCTTTTCTCACCATCTGCCATTTTAAGGGGGACACCTCTCAAACAGGTTCTTTTGGCCATCCGCACCCAAAAGAGGTTGTATTTGTTTCCCATGGGGACTATTCAACGTCCATGCACATCTCCCTTTTGATGTGTGTGCACATGGGCTGGTCCACTAGGATGGACACGGAAATGGCAAGTTTGAACCGAATGAATGGGCGCTCGTGTCCACTACGGATTTAGTTTTGCCCAGTTGCCTCTCACAGGGGAGGTCCCTTTTTTTTATTTTCCCTACTTGATATGCTCTCCACGGGGGTAATACAACAAAAAGGATACGCGCAAAGGGGAAGTGTACACAAAAGGAGGCGTGCACAAAGGTCGCGCATTACTATCTGCACCTGTGCGTTTGACCAGGGATCTACGAAGAGTAGTCTCCTCCTGTCCGTTTTAAGCCTCAACTGGGGACATCACTTCTCTCGTGATAGAATCAATTTCGCATTCGCCGCTAAGCAAAGGGGGAAGATAATTACCCCCCAACCATTTTTGCTCAGACTTTTTTAAAGAGTTCGTCGTGATTCCCCATTTTGGCGCGCGTGGTTGAGTTGGGACCATCCCCCCACGCAGGCTAGGCACACATGTTAGTGTCACGCGTAAGTATATACGTGCCCACTAGGGGTACCTTTTACATGAACTGAGGTGTCGCCTCACCTCCCCCCCTCCATTAGGTTTATATACCCCCCCTTGGTTAAACACAACTGTTCCACGTCCAAAAGGGAGAAACTTTCATATTCTCGAGCGGTTAATGTTGTCCCGCGTTTGCCTTTTCTTTCCCCTTTAGTTCCTACGGGGAAAATATATACAAAATGGGGAATTAT
>NC_020398.1:455851-469586 GCF_000321355.1 Plasmodium cynomolgi strain B
TTTTTTTTCCCATTTTGTATATTTTTCCCTCTTGCTCATTCTACCTCTTCCCATTGCGCCGCCTACCAAACCGTGTTGGGAAAAAATCCCAAACAAATGTGCCAGCCGGTTGTGCCCTCCGTTCGGGTATCTTCTCAACTCCAAATAGAGGAGTGCCAAAGTTAGCTAAACATCCAAGTTAACATCAGGGCAAGGTGAAGACCCCAAGGTAGTGTTTAACCCTAATAAATATAAACCCAATCGGAGCTTACTTAACTGTCGACAATGCATGGAATTATGTGATGATGCAAAACTTCATTTTGGGAACGCTTTCGAAAAGTCACTTGGGAAAAAAAAAAAAAATACCATCAGCTGACAGGCAACAGGGAAAGGAACAGAACAGAAATTACTTTCTTTTCTTCCGCTTCTCAATCGGAACAACTGGCATAGGGGGCAGGTGGAGACAACCAGATCAGGTAAAAAAATAAATACAACAAATAGAAGTAATCCCCTCCCCCCTTCGCATGACACCCCAATGATGAAAACTAACCATTCACACGTAAGAACCAGTTTTGTGTACAGTGAAAAAGTGAACGAACTTGTAGAGAAAGTCATTTTTTTGGCCAAGAGCTTATCACACTACAGGAATAAATATGTGACGTTTTTGAAGGGGAGGAAGTGCGAGGTGGGGGGCGAAAGTGGAAGCTACACGGGGAAGGGGGATATACGAAAAAGCAGTATAAGTAGGAGCGGCAACAGCGAGACAGGCGGGGGGATAAAAGGAAGACGGGGAAAAAAAAACTATGCAGTGAAGCGCGCAAAATACAAGGAAGAAAGCCCAGAAGGATGCAGCTTTTTCCACGTCTTCACCAATTATGAAGAGCTCGTGCACGACCTACTGCACCTGTGCAGCCACGAAACGGACATATATATTGAATTTTTGTACACATTAATAATTAACAGCGAGCTGTTTAATCACTTCCTCTACATATGCACATTCACAAGTGGAGACAAAGACGACAAATTTTTGCTGCTAATTTACAAGCACTTTTTAACCCTTGTTGAGTATTACTTCTACTTCAACAACTGTCACTATTTCAACGAGCTGTATCATAGTCTGAAGGGAATTTATGATAACAAGGATGTGTGTGAAGCGGGTCTGCGGGTACCTCCGAGCGGGTGCGCCTTTCTGCGGGAAAATGATAAAAACTGCCTGACCAGTCAGGCAAAATGTGAACAAAATGGTAAAAAAAAAAAAAAAAAAAAAAAAACAGCGCAGTATAGTACACTGCGGAACAATATAGCTAGCTGGCTTAGCAAAATGGCCACTGCACACACATGTCCAAATTTACACTCATATGGGAACACCCCACATACTTCACACAACACGTAGATTCGACCATTCGGACGGAAGGAGAAAACAACTTTTTGTTCACCTACCCGAGCGAAAGCAGCGATTTTGTAAATTATGAACAAAGCGATGGAAGAAAGAAAAAATGCGAAATGAAAAACAGGAACAGGAAGACAAATCACTGCTTTTTTGAAGTGAACGAAGGTGGTAACACCTTTAAAGACACAGAGAAGCACCTTATTAATGAGCGTAACGTGTCCTCTTTTACGAAGGTGGTAAAGGAGAGAGAAGCTAACGATGTACGTGACGATGGCAACACAATTAAGACGGAGAAAAGCACCCATTCGAGTGCAATTTTAAGTAAATTCCTTTCACACGCTTCGGGCGATGCGGAAGGAGACAACAAAGGTGACTTCCACTGCAACTACAGTTGTGACGTCAACCATGGGGAGAAGAAAAAGAAACACTCATGTCACCGAGAAATGACACATCCATCGAATGCAAATTTCAATGTCAATAATTTTTATAAGTTAAAAAATATGTTTTTAATGTTTAATAGGTTAAATTATGAGCATTTGTATATCCTTCTGTATTTTTCCCTGTCCATTTTGCCCACACTTTTTCACGTGTATCTCACGAGGGTGTTAATAACACGTAGGGAGGAATACCGCATCAGTCCCTACCTCATGTACGTAGCCAAAAGGATAAAGGAGCGCTCCATTCGTTTCTTTAAATTTGACTGTAACGGCACAGCGGGGAAGAGGGGGTACAGCGAGGTTTCCGTTAGAGGAGAGACCCACAACGGAGTGGACAGCACTGGCTCGATTAACAATAGGAATCTTTTTAAGGGGGATGTGCAAAAGGGAGTTCATGCAGGGGAGAGGCGGCACGTAGGGGGAGATCAAAGTGATGTAGAACGCGGGGAGCAACGAAAGGGTGCACACACCGCTTGGGACGAACCGAATGACAAGCTGTGGGAGCACATTAACCGCCTGGACGTGCAGGCAAAGCTGGATACGCTGATAACCGGAGGGGACCCCAGCAGGGACTACTCCGCCGTATTTGGAAGAAACATAAGCTTGTTGCACGCGTTCGAAATTAGGGGCGACTTTGAGAGTCTGAACTATGAGGTCGTGGATGAGCAGGAGGAGAGGAGTGGCAACGGGAAGAAGCGGAGTAGCAACGAGAAGCAGAGCAGCAACGAGAAGAAGCGCAATAGCGAGAACAAAGCAGATGGAAACACGCACAGGCATGCGGGGAGGCGCGCGAACCAGGCAAATCAGGCCAATCAGGCGAGCCAGGCGAACCCCGCCAATCAGCAGAACCGCACCTCCGGGGAAGCCATTTCGAAAGGGGGCCCCAAGGAAGGACGGGGCAGCACAACACACGCAGGGCCATCACACCAGGCGGACGACGTGGAGGAAAGAGCTTCCATCCAAAGCGTCCCTCTAATGTCAAGGGAGCGCACCCCCTTGTACGATGAGGAGAAAGAACTGCAAGAAGTTTTAAAAAGGAACCTACGGTGGAATCGAATCCACTCATTTTACCAGAGCGAGCTGAAAACTCCTTGCGGGTTGCAAAACGCACGAGGATTGCAGGATTTTATAAAAAGCATAAGTATTATCTGTAGCGAGCAGTTTTTCTCCTTTTATATGAACAGGATAGACATGAAAAAGTCGACCGAGGGATATTACCACCTTTTACAAGTGGACGAATGCAGTAGCACATTGATGAAGCACAAGAAAGGAGAGGAGGCAGCACATTTGGCTGAGCGGCAGATGAGCCATCCAGGTAGCCATTTGCACATGCCAAGCCTGCATAAGGATACCACGCTAATACATAACGATTATATAAAAAAAAAAATTAAAAGAAACAGATTGTACACGTACAAAATTTTTAATAACCAAATTGAGACTCTGCTAAATTCGAAGGAGCTAGCTGAATATATTAAAAAGCAGAAGGAAAGTAAAAAAAAAAAAAAAAAAATGTCAAGAAAAAAAAAAAAGGAAAACTTCATATATATGCAATCACAGAGTGGATGCCCCCTACTAAACAAGAAGAATAAAAAAAAAATTTCGGACGTACCTTTTACGTTTGCGCAAAATAAAAACGAGAACTTTATTGAATCGGATTGCAACTCCTACGAAAATAGTGACTCTAGTGATAACCTCTCTATGTACAACTACACAAAGGAATACTACGCAGACAATGGATTCAACATAAATGAGTTTATTTTTTTTGTACTAAATTCTTTTTATCTGTTCATGCATATTCACAACGTTTATTTTTCGTGCACCTATTTGAATGTGCTCCTTTCTTACTCGATCAAGTTGGTGTTTAAGTATAGCGATCGGTGTGTTGGTGCTCGATTGTCTCGCCTTCTCCGTGGCCACGTGCCAGGTGAGCACACTAAACCCGCAGCAACAGGGAGAGTGGAAAAGAAGTGCGCCTTTCCCAAGTGTACCTACCCCTACACACGCATACACTCATTTGTTACATGTACACGTGAATATTATCCCTACTTGTGACCCCTAACCACCTCTGATAGACATGCAGGCCAATCCAGTCGATACAGTCGAGGAAGAGATTCCGTCTTTCGCGATACACAACCGGATGAAGATTGTCAGAAAGGGATCGAATGTACGCGTGATGAGGTCGCACAGGCAGGAAGGAGATCTAAGTGGAATAACTACCCCCCAGGAAGGAAGCGAATTCGAAAGGATAAAACAACTCTCCGAAATGATCCTAATGAAGAAAAAATTTTTTAAAAAAAAAAAAAAAGAAAGAAACCTTAATTGTAGCTTTTCCCCCACGTCCAACAAATGTGGAAATAAAACTACCCTGCTCATGAACACATTTGATATCATTTTAAATTCTTTTCTAGATTTATGCATTTCCCTGTGTAGTGTCGACTTCAATTTTGTGAGTGACAAGAAGAAGCGACCCAACCGATCATATTTTTGTAATAATATTTGCAGGTACTATCACATGTTGAATAGGCAATATAAAGAATCCGCTCTGCGGAGATTTAATCGAGCCAATTATAACCACTCGGTGGAAGCGTACCTTTTCTACTTTGACGAGCTGAAGAAGCATGCGTTGTTTTCAAAACGGATAGTTGAAGGGGGCAAGAGAGAAGAAGGGGAGGGGAACCCCCCCCGCAGTGGACACAATCGGAATGACAGCACCCACCTCAGTAACCACAGCGACGGAAGTGGCTACAGTCTGTATTTCTCAAAGGAGAAGCGAAGGCGAAGAAGGGGTACCCCCCGCTTGGGGAGCAACAAAAGGGAGAAGAGGGCGCCAAACGAGAGGGAACATAAAAAGGGTGGGCTAGCCGAAGGGGTGAAAAATCACACGGGGAAAAGGCTCCTTAAAAAAAAAAAAAAAAAATGGACGACTCGATCTTTTCCTACATGATGATGGCTCGGGGAGGCGCAAACACCAAAAGTGACACTTCTTCCTCGATGAACGAAACGGAGGAAGATCACAAGGGGGATTGCCACACGGGGGGTTACCACACAGGGGATTACCACACGGGGGGGTACCACAACGGGGGTGTCCCGATCGACTCAATCAACACAAGCAGCGACGGCAGTTTTCTCTTTTTAAAAAAAATGAAAAAAAATAAAAAAAAGAGTTTACGTGGACGAAAATAACATCATAAAGATGCTAACGAGTGTAGGCTGCATTTTCATGAACAACATAAAATACAGTGTAGGAATTACGATAAGTAATTTGAGGAGGATACACAAAAATGGTCCTTCAAATGAGGAGAAGGATCACTTCTTTAATAACCTTAATGGGGTTTTTTATTGCCAGAAAAAAAATGCCCACTTGGCTAATATATATAATCAGTACTTTGTGTCTTTTTTGTTTTTCTTCAAAATGCACTACCTTTTTTTTTTAATAAAATATAAGTGTGAAAATGAGATTTTTTTGAAGGCCTACTGGTTCCTCTATGCTGTTTATTCCATCACGCAGGGGTGAGCACCGGCGGGGATGGTCCACCCGCCGCGAAGGGTCCACCTGCCGCGGTTTGTGCAGATCGACCCATTCGACCCATTCGACCCATTTTGTAAAGGAAGGCGGCGGCTCATTTTTCTGGACTCTCCAGCGTGGATGTGTCGCGAAAGTGGTTAGCAGAGGGACCATCCGTTTTATATATACTTTTTTTTTCTTTCTTTTTTTTTTTTTGACTTACACAACTGATGAAGGGGAGTTCACACGTGGGAACTCTTCCGCTTGCTTTCTCCATTTTAAGCGAATCGATTCATTATGGGAGGGGTTGCCATTTTTTGCAGCCCCGCCCGATCTGCATGTGTAGGCGCAGCTGCCATATCTGCGCGTTCAGTTGACCTCTGCATCTGCAGATGATGGGAAAAAAAAAAAAGAAGCATATGATCCATCCCCTTCTGTGGTGTAAACATAGAAGGAGGGGTTTGCAAAATAAAAGGGGCTGATTTTTCTGATGCACGAGAGAGTTGCGACCACGAGGAGTTAACTCTTAAGTGGCAGTGTTTGTGGCAGTGATTGTGGCAGTGTTCGTGGTAGTTATTGTGATAATTTTTGTGGTAGCTATTGTGGTGGTGTTTTTATTTATTTACTTCATTATTTTTTTGTGGCCCAAAGGGAGAACTTCCTTTCTGCGCGGGAACAGCAGCGTGGCCATTTCGTGAAGCTGAGCATGTAGGTGGGCTTTCGCTTCCGTAAGGTAAAGAGCCTTTTCGAAAAACTGCTTCTCATGAGGTCCCTACCAGAAATTAATTCCTATGCAATGTACGGCATGTGTGTGTGGAGAGATACATGTGCAGAGTATGACCCGCGGGTGTAGGGGAAGAGACTCTGTGGGGATTGTGCCCCGTCCGAGTGATTGACAAGGAAAACAACACAAAAAAGATTAGGGGTCTCAGGGGGAGGAGAGTCCCCTTTTTTTTTTTTTTTCACATAAATATCGAGGTGGAAGGCGGACTCGAAAGGGGACTCACGAAAGGAGGTCCTACTTCAGAGTGGGTCCCAGTTGAGGAAGAAAAAGAAGTAGGTCGAAGGGGGGGGAGCGTTGTCACTTATTTGCAGTGTATCCAAATGTGGTTCCCGAAGTTGCTGCTTTGGCTGCTGCTGCTTTGGCTGCTGCTGCTCCTAGTGGATGTGTGCGAAACGCGCGCGAGGGGGAGCAGGCAAGGCACCTTTTTCCTTAACCATGCGCTCGTCCCGCGGCAACGAAGGGGAGGCGCCTCCAGGGCAGGGAAGGGGAAGGCGGTGAAGGGAGTGGAAGCGGCGAAGGGAGGAGAAGCGGCGAAGGGAGGAGAAGCCGCTAAAAGAGGAGAAGCCGCTAAAAGAGGAGAAGCCGCTAAGAGAGGCGGGGAAGTCCCCGGAGAAGCCCCCGATGAAGAAGCCCCCGATGAAGAGGCGAACGAGCATAATCTCAAAATTAACAAATTCGAACCGGAGGAGGTCAAAATAAACTCCAACCTCAACGTCAACATATTTCGCACCACCAACGATAGGACCTCTGCATACGATGAAGGGATCTGCATTTACAGCCTTTTGAAAGACATAGAGATGAAGGATGTAAATAGGACACCCTCATTTAGTCAGAAGCTAGCTAACGTACATTTACAGAAGGAAAGGGATTACATAAAGCTCTACAAAGGTGGAGAAAAAGGAACCCATTTAGATGACCCTCTCATATATAGAGATACAAACTACCAACTACCCTACGTCCTAAACTACTACCCAGATGACATGTTTATTTTTAATTTCGATGGAGTGATAAATATGAATAAGCAAGAGAAAATTGTTGTGGCGTTTTTGACTTTTCTTCGTTTATTTGAGAAGAGGTGTGGGAGAGGAACCTCACAGAAGGGGTGGTACCCCTATCTGCTGTTTAACGGGAAGACCATCGAGGGGTTACCCTTGTACGATTTTGTTCAGTCAAGGAATTATCTCTTTAGGGAAGGAGAGTCAAGCAGTAGTGAACCACCCAAGAGTGACGACCCGTTCATTCTGTTGAAACTCATCCCAAAATTCCTTTACTCAAGATTTCTTTATTTATATAAATTTTTAAAAACCACAGAAGACTTGGTGATTGCGATTAAGTATGTGTATGACGAGATGGATGGCATATGTACCAAGTACAACTATGACATTAACGAGATGGTGCGTATTTGTCGAGAGAAGAACTTCATGCAGGCGAAGCTGGAAAAAGTGCGCGAGTGTCTTCACGGGGAGGAGGAGAAGCTCCACCAGGGAAATAGGAAGCAACCCGTAGGGGTGGAGTCCCCAAACGGAACCCTTCCCCCGTCGCACCCTGCCCAGCAAGCGCAGTTACACAGTGACCAGCAAGCAGAGCTACACACAGACCAGCAAGCGCAGCTACACACTGACCCGCGAGCGCAGCTGCACATTTACAACCTCGTGAAGGAATTCACCAGGGGCACCTTTAACCCATCCGTTATCACCAAATATAAGAAAATTGAAAATTTCGAAAATGTCTTTCCCAGCTTCCACAACGACTTTGCAGAATTTTACAAAAAAAAAATGAACCTTAAGTTGTATGAACGATATGGAGTAGATCCTAAATGGGTTCGAACCCAATTTGAAAGAACGAGGAAATTACTCAAGGAGCATGAGGAGGATGCATATGTCCACCTGATGCAGTATCGTTACCCTTGTGAAGCATTGAGTGAACAGGAGAGGAAGAACCACAGGACGTTTAATACATGTGCAGTCGATTTGATTAATCACAACATAAACGTTTTTAAAAAACCCATCTATGTCGTTTCTACCATGGAGGATGGTGCTTATATTGAATACACTCTCAAACTGTTTGGCGTAGACATTGCTAATAAGGGGGACTCACACCTTCTGCGCATTTTTGGGAAAGACTACCTACGGAAGGGGGAAGAATCCCCAAGCGAGGGGGACTCCAACTCGGTAATCACTAATTTGAAGAGACTCCTCAAGTCTCCCTATTTTGCAAAAAGAGAGTCTACCCCCCCTAAGGGAGGACGCCAAGGTGACCTTCAGGATGATTATCTATACGATCCATACAACGTAGACTTGGAATACCTGAAGCACCAGGAGAAGACGAAAAAAAGAGACTACCACTTCCTTAACCACAGGTACTATCTCGATATGCTGAGGGAGAAGTGTAACATGATCAATTTTGTTATTGAGAAATATCATCGAGGGGATGAAAGCATCCACATAATAGACCAGAAATATGAAGACCTGAATGCCATGTGCAACGATAGTCGCTTCAGCCACAAGGTTCGACTGTACCTTTGCGAGTGGGGTTATAACTCCTATGCAGATCGACTAAAAGCTGTACATAACGACCGAGTTAAATCCTTTTCTCAATCGTTTAAGCTCCTATTTTTGTGTTGCACGCTGCAGGACAGCCCGCGCCGCGAGCACACCCACGGCCGGGGACTGCCTACCGACTTCTACACCAAGTTCATGCTCAAGTACCTCCTCAAAAAGGGGCTCCTCACCCGGACGGAGGCCGACGCGTAGCGGTTGCTAGGAAGCGGTTGCTGGGAGGCGGCGGTTGCTGGGAGGCGGCGGTTGCTGGGAGGTGGCCGTTGCTGGTCAGCTGCTATACCGCCTATAGCCTGGCTCCTTTCTGGGTGCCGTTCGCACCGCGCTTCTTTTTTTTTGTAACCCCTGAACGAAAGCCATTTTGCTTGCCTGAAAGGTGGCCCATCCCCACGGCAAGCGAAGCGAAGCTCACCACGAGCGCTTCCCAACATGGGTAGACTTACACCACGGTTAAGCGGCCCTCCGAAGGGACCTCCCCTTAAGTGTGCCCGTCTCTATGACCTGTGTCCCCTTGGGGGAGTAACTACCCCCCTTCAAAGTCAGCAACGTAAAGGCCACGTGTTACATGTTATGTGTTCATGCGTTAATACGTGCAGGTGTTCATTCGTTCATTCGATCGTGTGTTCTTATCCATCTGTGGGGACATCCCCACCAAGTGGACCCAGCTGACAACACGAGGGATCAACTAGCACGCCCATCCCACACATACACCCCATTGGCACGTCTCCACTTTGCGATTTGACCTCGTTCACGATGAGCAGAGGAGGAGAGCAGGGTGGAGACTCTCAGTGAAAATGAAGAATCTGTACATTCCCGTTATTCGCAGATGTTCAAAGTGTAGAATGGAAAAAAAAAAATAATGATAATAAAATAATAAGTGCACGCGCGCTGGGGGGGGGGATGCCTCGTCAGCACGCTCTTAGGCGTGCAGGTGTAGCGAGACGCGCTCTGTGTAGATGCACATGGCTTCTACCGCTTCGCTGCACCGCTTCGCTGCTCCGCTACACCGCCTCGCTGCTCCGCTGCACCGCGGCGTACTTGTGCGCGTGCATGTGGTGCGCCTTGGACAGGTTAAAGGCGTCGAGCAGAAACTCGTCCAGCTGGTAGAGGTGGAGGTTGAGGTCTCCAGCGGACTGCGCAGCGTAGACGTCCCTGCCGGAGTAGAAAACTTGGGGCACTTCAATGTCCCAATCGGGGTTGTCCCTTTTGAGCTGCTGAATGGCTGCCTCGATACGTCGAGAAACGTAGAACCAAGGTCCCATATTCATGTGTTCTTCCTGAACCCAAATTACATCTCTCAAGTTTGGGTAGCTCTGTAAATCCTGCATGAACTGTTTAAAAGGAAAAGGAGACAACTGCTCAATAGTTGCTATCGCAATATTTTTAATCTCATTAGCTTCTCTATAATTCAACAGATCGTAGTAGACTTGACCAGAACATAAAATAATCCGTTTGATGTCATCCTTTGGATTTAATTTATGTCCTTGTTGTTCAGGTAAGTAAGGAAGGAACTCTGTGGATGAAATAAAATTTTCTATAACATCAAATGCCATTCTCATTTTTAACATTTTCTTAGGAGTGATAGCAATGAGTGGTTTTCTAAAGGATCTATGCATTTGTCTCCTCAAAGCATGAAACAGATTAGATGGCTTGGTACAATTAATTACTTGCATGTTATGTTGCTGTATTATCGTTTTATCCTTCTCCACAGAATATGTAGCTATGTCTTCCCTGTCATCACATAGCTGTAGAAAACGTTCAATTCGAGCAGAGGAGTGTTCAGGACCTTGTCCATCATATCCATGAGGTAAAAACATTACAATTCCTGATTGTTTATTCCATTTTGTTTCTCCAGAAGCGATATAATTATCTATCATTACTTGAGCCCCGTTAGCAAAATCACCAAATTGAGCTTCCCATACGACTAGCGCATCTGGGTGTTCATAACTGTATCCTATTTCGAACCCTAACGCTGCATATTCGGAGAGCAAGGAGTTATTCACCTCTATAGTATGTGGTGTTTTAAGAGAGTCAAAAATGTTATACGAATCATAGGTAACCTGATCATGAAGTACTGCATGTCTATGGGAGAAGGTCCCTCTTTGTGAATCTTGTCCAGATAGTCTAGCATGAAATCCATCAGATAATAATGTGGCATATGCCAACAGTTCTGCTGTCCCGAAATCGATATTATTTCCTGTATTCAAGCTATCAATACGTGCTTTAAACAACTTGGTAATAATCGGATGAGCATGGAAATTCTCTCGTATTGTAAATATTTGCTTCCCTAAATCTAGAAGCACTTTTTTCTCTACTCCTGTTTTTCTAGATGGAGAAAATTTCTGAGGAGTAACCATATGCTCCCATTGTGGTAGGTATTTCTCCTTTGGAGTTGGAACAAATGATTTCGATTTTTCATATACATCTTCGTATAAGTTATATATATCTGTTTTGTTTTTTTCAAACTCTTCAAGAGTGATTACTCCTTCACGGATTAGCTTTTTACTGTATAGGTCCAAAACGGATTCATGTCTTGTAATTATATCATAGAGTAACGGGTTCGTAAATTTAGGCATATCTAGCTCGTTATGTCCGAATCGACGATATCCCACTATATCGATAATGGTGTCAATGTGGAACTTGTTCCTTATGTCTAGTGCTAACTCGAATACGTATGTTACTGCTTCTGGGTCATCTGCATTCACATGGATGATTGGAATATCTATACATTTCGCTATATCTGTACAATATTTACCTGACCTTGCATCTACCGGATAGGTAGTGAACCCAATTTGGTTATTCACTACTATGTGTATAGTCCCTCCGACGTTGTAACTTGGTAGCTTTGACATTTGCAACGTCTCGTATGCTATCCCTTGTCCTGCTATAGAGGCATCTCCATGGATTGTAATCGGGAGGACTTTATCCTTTTCTTTATCATTACAGTAATATTGTTGTGCTCTAGCTTGTCCCATTAAAATTGGATCTACCGATTCTAGATGTGATGAATTGTCTACAATACCCATGTGGATATATCGATTAGATTCTTCATCTAAGTGATCAATCTCTACACCCAAGTGATACTTCACATCTCCTGTGTTTCCCCATATGTTATCTGTGAAGCCTGTCTTACCTCTAAATTCTGACATCATATTCTCTAATGGTTTATGTAGGACATTAAAAAGAACGTTCAGTCGACCTCGGTGAGACATACTCATGAGTACACTGTCAATGTGTAACATGGCTGCTCTCGAGATGAGAGCCTTCATCCCAGTAATGAGCGTCTCACATCCGTCTACTCCAAACCGCTTCGTCGTAGCGAACTTTGCTGCCATGTAATTTTCAAATATAAAAGCTCTTGCTGTATTTTCTAGGATCTTTCTTTTTGCCTTATTATCATATTGGAATTTGCGATCCTTTTCGATCCTCTTCACGATGTAGTTCACGACATTTTCGTCTGTTATGTGCATGTACTCAAAGCCGATTGTCCCACAGTAGGTCTGTTCTAATCTCTCGATTAAACTCCTCAACGTGCTTGTCTCCTTTTTATCACTCGAAAAACCAGTAATGGATGGCAAGTCGAAAGAAAATTCTGCATCTAGATCTTCCTGCGTGAACCCAAAATCCGAGTAGCTCATTTTTTTCTTGTCCGTTTCATTTACAACGCTACTGTACGGAGGTGTATTCGGCAGGGGTAACGGGTTTATGTTTGCATACAGATGACCCTTCTTTTGGTACCACCTGATCAGCTGCACTATTCGGGCAATGTCGTATATATTTCCCATCCTCCCCTTATCAAGCATTTCATTATTTACGTATGTGATTCTGAGATTGCTATTGCTATACTTGGGGAGTAGCTTCTCTCCCATTCTGCTTCGAATGTCCCTCTCTGCTTCCTCCTTCGTGGTCAGCATGTGAGGGATGGCGCTCCCCAGAGACCCCGTTTCTTCTGACATCTCCGCGAAGTAGTGGTCCCATGACTTATGCAGCGAGTTCCTACGAAGGGGGTGTGGAGGGGCAGTAAACGGGGTTAGCAGCGAGTCAAAGGTGTCACTTGGGGGTGCCACTTGGGGGTGTCACTTGGGGGTGTCACTTGGGGGTGTCACTTGGGGGTGCCACTTGGGGGTGTCACTTGGGGGTGCCACTTGGGGGTGTCACTTGGGTGCGCTACTTCCGTGTGCTACTTCCGAGTGCTACTTCCTAGTGCTACTTCCGCGTGCCACTTAGCCGCGCCACGGCGCACCTTGGCAGCTTCGAAATTTCGCTGCTTACCTGTCTTGTCGCCATATCCGGTAGGCGCCCTCAATGTAGGCAGCCATGCTGGGGTTGAAGTTGTCGCTGCTCGCGTACCCACCCACGTGGAACCTCCGCCTGAGCATCTCTCCATTCTCCTTCATCAGCTTATTCGAGTGCAGTATTTTCCTCATTTTGGCAAGGCCACGTCTGTACAAGTCTCTGTGGGGTCTGTCGGCAGACGTGACCACGTGTGTGCAAGTGTTTGTACAGCCTGTCGGTAGACGTGACCCCTCTCGCGCTACTTCCCTCGTGCTACACGTTTCGGTATGCACACTGGTGGGAGGTCCGGGTGGTCAATGCAGGCAACTCATTTGCGCAGAGAGGGATAGCAGAAATGGCCTCGAGAAACGGCTTCGAGAAACGGCTTGTGTACAGATGTGAACGCTGAGCGCGCAGGGGCCCCTACGTCCGTTCATTCGGGTGGCTCTGTGGGGGAAGTAACAAACTATAAGGATGGAAAAAAAAAAAAGGAAGAACACACCGAGGGGGTGGTGGATCTTCAATCAAGCGCAGACTCTCCACAAAAGGCCCACGCGCATAGCCTCATGTATGTATGCTGATTTTGCTCAGCCTGCTTGCGAACCCCCTCATCGACGCACCTCTCCAGAGAAGGCGCACAAAAGGGGATACAAACCTTCGCGCTTCGCCCTTCGCATTTCGCACCTCACAACTTCGCCTTTCGCACTTCACAACTTCTCACTTCTCACTTGACAAAAAAATGAAGTCAACTAGTTTGCTATGCCACGTGGGTGAAATGGGGACCTGAGCCATGGGGAAAGGAAAAAA
>NC_020398.1:469596-473494 GCF_000321355.1 Plasmodium cynomolgi strain B
GGGAAGGGGGGAAGAGACCTGTGCGTGAAGTGCATACGGTTTTAATTAGTGTTGGCCCACTAGGTGACTCCAAAAAGATGGTAAACAAAACAGGTGCTACTTCGACTTCACAATTGGGACGTCCAAATAGCCTCCTCCTCGCTCCACCTTGCGGAGGTCTACCAGAGCAAAAGCCACCTTTCACAAAGTTCTACCGCGAGGGAGTATAAAAAAAAAAAAAAAAAATGGGAACCGTGTTAAGTGCTACACAAGCAATAAAGATAGGGAGCCCTTCCCAAATGGGTGAAATTATAAAGACAGGGTATGCATTAAACGAAAGGGTGAATCCCCTACTCGTGCAGGTAAACATATCGGAGTGTCGTACGCGGGAGGCACGCCTGGATTAACAGGGCACGTGCGCTCAGTTGATTCAAACGAAGGACATACAAATTAGCTTTGACAAAAGGGAGATTTAAAAAGAGTGCACATAGCGGACGGGAGAAAGACACCACGAGGGAAGAAGCAGGGGAGTAGCAGAGGGGATGCAGGGGAGTAGCAGAGGGGATGCAGGGGAGTAGCAGAGGGGATGCAGGGGAGTAGCAGAGGGGATGCAGGGGAGTAGCAGAGGTGACGCAGGGGAGACGCAGAGGAGACTTAGGGGAGACGCAGAAAGGCATCGTTAAAAGAGCTGCCTGCCTACCCATGGGTGAGCCCAGGATTGGAGGAGTCCCATTCGTTAACACACACGTGCGCATTAGGCACAGCGGGGGTATTGTGCTGGCGAAAGGGCTGCTATACGAGGGAGGTCCCAGTAACGAGGTCAGTCGTTCCTTTCCGCTACGTCTCCCGTTTGTACAACAGTGGTGTGAGGGACGCGTGGGCATAAATGGCACGCAGCAGACGGACGAATAAACTCGGCGTGCATATCTGATCCGCCGGGAGGGCCATACTCCTACCACTCCTACTGCAACCCCCCCAAAATCCTCATCGCACATTGTCGCCGTCCCAAAAGACTATCTTATTCCACTGCGTAAGCAGAAGCATTTTGAGTGCTAAGTGAAAAACAGAGGAGGCATGGAAAAGCCTAATCGTGTTGTAGTGAGGAATGAGTCTCAATTTTTTGCTCCTCACAGAAGCTGCCTGTAATTGGGAGCAGCGAACACACTGTGGATATAATCTCTGCTTGGTGTCATATAATTTAAAAAATTTGAGTACGGATCGAAGGAACTTCCTTTTTTTGTAATAATCGATCATGTCTTTAATGACTTGTACAGGTGGTTGGTGATCTCCTATGAACCTATCATGGCAACTGACTCCGCATGTGTGGCAGCCCGTTTCTTTACAGAACCTCCTCAGTACTTCTATTTCCTTTTTCGTGGCGTACTTCATGTCTTTGTTTAGGCTCTTTTTTGGGTTGGAGTACACCCCCGGCATCTTCACGTCGCTCGGCGAAAATTTGTTGTACCTGCGGGGGGAGGTTAGCGGTGGGGAGGTTAGCGGTGGAGTGTTGCCCAGTTTGATGAGGTGCTTAAAGGGGTGTCCCTAAAGCGGTGCCTCTAACGCGGTAGGCCTAAAGTGGTATCCCTAACGCGGTATCCCTAAAGGGGTATCCCTAACGCGGTGCCCCTAACGCGGTGCCCCTAACGTGGTATCCCTAACGCGGTGCGCTTGGGGCGCCCGGCCCACTTACGTGCCGCCCGAAGCCTTAAAGAACAAATTAGTGAGCACAAAGTAGCGCAAGTAATTAAATGTAAAGAGACTCAGCTTGTTGATTCTAGTCAGAACGAATTTCTTCGTGCACTGATACAAAATCTCATACTTATTTGTTAGCTTCGTATTTATATAATAATCGGAGCTGTTATATATGATGGTCTTGACTAGTTGTCCCTCGTACTGATTAAAGAGAGCTCGTATGAGGACTGCTTGCACAAATTCGCATGCCACATTTCCATAATAATTGACCAGGTTCAGTTGGAAAAAGCCTATTATCCTGGAGACGTAGTTGGAGCCACTCACTTCTAAAATGTAGGCCTGTGTCTTTTGAGAAACGATGTTAACGTAGTGGAACAGGAAGAAGGACGCGGCCAGCTGCAAAAGGTACACAACTGCGGGGGGGAGTGGGAGTGGGAGCGGCGATGTGAGGGGAGTGGCGGTGCGGAGTGGGAGTGGGAGTGCGGAGTGGGAGTGGCGGTGCGGAGTGGGAGTGGCGGTGCGGAGTGGGAGTGGTGGTGCGGAGTGGGAGTGGTGGTGCGAAGTGGGAGTGGTGGTGCGAAGTGGGAGTGGTGCCGCGTAACTGCTTCCACACAACTGCTTCCACACAACTGCTTCCACGCAACTGCTTCCCACGCAACTGCTTCCCACGCAACGGCTTCCCACGCGGAGGAACTCACCCAGGAAACGCAGCACGAGGGTGCCGAAGAACCCAACGAGACCACGCAAAATATTGTTCTTTATGTAGGTGCCCTCCAACAGGTAAAACCAGTTAGTGAGCAGAGACGTCCTATCCGAAAAAAACGTTGTCAAAAAGCGGACAGATAAAAAGTCTGAAAATTTGGACAACGACCTCAAGCTAACATATCTTTTCAGCATTTTTGGAGATTCTTTTACAAACAAAAAAATTTTGCTACGATTAAAGTTATGATAATTCACACTCTCCAAAGCACGGCAACTATTGTATATCATATTTACTTCATTTTTAAAAAAGCATTCATTGCACAACCTCTTCCGAATGTGCTTTCCCTTACTGAATAGGACGTTTAGTGGTACGTTGTAACTCTGCTCATTTTTGTATATCGATTTGACGAAGAATAAGTTAATAAAAAATAAAAGCAGCAGGGATAAGATGATCGAAACGATTTTCATTTTGCTTGTCAGGTGGAAGGTCTCTGCATGCCGATCCTTTTTGTCTAAGATCTGTGTGGTTGTTTTTTCTCTCTCTCCTCGCCGAACCAATTTTCTTCACCTCCGCCACAGTTCGCTGCTATCCATCCGTCTGGGGAATGCCTCAAAAATGTCCGCAGGGGAAAAAAAAAAAAAAAAAAATAACGAAACGAAACGAAACGCAGAACGGGGGGGGACACACTCCCGATGAGTTGAGCGTTTTAAATTAAACCATAATGGGGAAAGCGGGGAAAACAGGGAAAGCGGAGAAAGGGGTGAACGCGGTGAAAGCTGCGAACGGGGCGAACGGGGCGAACGGGGGAGAAGGTCAAAATGGCCAGAGGGGAAAAAGCACGCTGCCCATCGCCGGGCGGAGAATTCGCGGAAAAGTGAAGCGCCCCGAGAGGTACATTTGACTCGGGGACAGTGTGCAGGAAATGCACTGCAAGGCGGCCCGGCGAAAAAAAAAGGAAAAAAAAACGGAAAATAAACGGGAAAAGAGCGGAAAAAAAAACGGAAAAAAAACGGAAAAAAAACGGAAAAAAAACGGAAAAAAAACGGAAAAAAACGGAAAAAAACGAAAAAATACGAACGAATGGGCAAACTTGAGGCGTCCACATGGGCAGACCAGTAAAACCAGCCGAAGGAGCCACTATCCCCTCCAACCCCCGTGGGCGCACATAAGACACATCGCCGCGCTGGGGTGTAAATTTCCAACCAGGTGCACATCACCACTTCTCTTTTGGGTAGAAGAACTCGGCAAATTGGTTCGCGCTGGCGCGCTGGCGAGCTGGCGAGTTTGCCAGGCTGCGCCTTAGCAGAAGAACAAAAAAAAAAAAAAAAAAAAAGAAAAAAAAAAACTACGTTCATATGTGCATACACACATGCGTACGTGACAACGCCGCTCGCCACGCCAGGCCGTACGGAAGCGCAAACCTTTTTACAAACAAGTTGGGAATACACAAATCAGTTGCGATTGAAAAGTGGGGTAAAAAAAAAAATATATATAAAAAAAAAGGAGGATTAGGGAAGAAGGAGG
>NC_020398.1:473804-481245 GCF_000321355.1 Plasmodium cynomolgi strain B
ATAATACTGCAAGGGGAGTACCCCCGCCGTACCCTCATAAAGGAATGCAAATTTGCTTCACCGCTTCGCATATGGCCGCTTCACCTTTCGGCGCATTGCTCTCCCCCCTCAGGCGAAGTAGGGAGTCAGAATCCAGCACAAAAAAATTTGGGAAAGAGAAAAAATCAGAATCAAAATGTTAATCCGCTTGATGTTTAAATGGTTGGACAAGCTGGAGTTATCGTGGACGTAGAGGTGAATGGACTTAAAGAGCTGCATCATCTGCACACTGACTGTGACGTAAAAGTAAATCTGCGTCAATCGGTACATGGTGCGGCTATTTAGAAAGAGGACCACATTGTAGGGGCTAAAGCTCGACGAGGGAGGTGCATTCATGCTTTTGAATGCATTGTGCGCGTTCTTGTTCGCTAAGACGTTCGTATCCAACTCACCCTTGTCTAGCATGTCTTCTGGCACCCCGTAGAGAGACGCACACGTGAAGTGCAACAGGTAAAACAAAAATTTTGTGATTATCAATCCACACAGTATAACGAATTTGTACGAAATGAATGACAGGATGTGCAAAAAGGAGAGGTTAATATCTCGACATGTCAGTAAAAATAAAAATTTAATGATGGCTGTTTCGAAGAATAGCAGGAGGAAGACATAGGACGTTATGCTGAATAGGTTGTCGGGGTTAAATACGAAGTTATTTTTTTGAGCCGTGACTGTTAGGGTATACAAAAGGATGTACGTAATGCTGGACATGAGTGGTATGTACAAGTCCGCTTTGAAAATCCCCATGTTACTGCTGTAGTCCACGTAGTTTATATCGTTTGAGTTATGTCTCCCGGGGTTCCCTCGCTGTGCTTCGGTGCCACCACCTAGGCTGCTTGCCCCGTTCACTCCTCCCACGTCGCTGACCCCGCTCAAGCCGCTTCCCAAGCCGCTTCCCAAGCCACTTCCCAAGCCACTTCCCATACCGCTCACCCCCCCTGCGCCCCTCTTGGGGTCAAAGTAAAAGCTCTGGTTCTGCGCAAAGGGGCCACTCGCGACCCCCTTAACGAGACTAGTGCTCTCCTCCTGGCCATGCGCATAACCTTGGGAACCTCCCTTGTTAAGTGAAAACGCTGATGTGTAGCTCTTGTTGTCGTGACGACCACTACCCATCATCCTCTCCAAGTGGCTATACACATAATAAGTCCTGGACTCACACACAGCCTTCCGTATGTACACATAAGGTACGAGAATGAATAAAATTTTATTTACGACATAAGAATGAGTGACGTCAAAATATCCTCTCAGCAGTGCCAACTTATTTCCAATAAAACTGGTATCATGATTTTCAATTTTTTTCTCAATCTCACTCATAACCATATTAGCAACTCTCTGTTTCATTATATTATTAATCGGGTCATTTGCCTGTACTGTGTTCGTTAGACTTTCAAATATGTTATGCATGATTCCTTTGTTGGCTTTCGGTTGCATGTCACCTGTTCTGTTGCTCCATTTCTCCGACTGGGAGAAGGCACTTGTATTCACTTGGCTGGAGCTCATGTTGCTATTTTCTCCTTTAAATGGTTGCGACGGGATAAACACCTGAGTCTGGCTCTGACTCTGACCTTGACTATGACTATGGCTCTTCATATCCTGCTGCTCATACATGCTGTCATTCACAAAGTGCAGACGGTTGTCTACTCCCTGCGCTTCGTTCTTCGGCCCAACATGGTGTGGGTACATTCCTTCTTTTCTGCCTTCTTGGCTGGGAACCTTATTCGTACTGTGAAAATTAGGGTTCGCACTTGACCCGCCGGAGTGGAAGGGGCCACCTGCCGTGGGGTAGCTTCCACCGCTCGCGGCGTGATTGGCCTCACTTGGCGTGTAGAACTCGCTCCGCTTGCTGCCCCATACGGGGTGCGCGTTCACATAACTGGGTGGCACAGCACTGGGCGCGCTGGCTGCGCCGAGGTCGTTGGGGTTGAGGAACGTGTGCTGGAAGTTCGCCCCAGCGCGGTTCCCCAGGTTGCCACCGACATTGCCTCCGATGTGGCCGCCCATATTACCTCCGATGTGGCCGCCAAAATTACCGCCGATGTGGGCGCCCATATTACCGCCGACCTGGCCGCCGACATGACCTGCGTCCGCGTCCAGGCTGTAGATGGGGGGACCCGCCTGCTCATACCCCGGACCGGCGTGCAGACTCCTCCCCACTCCGACACCCCCACTATCCACGTTGCTTTCGTTTGGCGACGCGTCCGCATATGTTCTATGTCCCATCGTGGCGTCTGCGCCGGGCCTACCAGCCAAATTCATTTGGCTATTTCTCACGTAATTCATGCTGCTCCACGACTCCTGTTCCTTCTCCTTAGCATTGTTCACCTTTCGCCTTCCGTGCATGTTGCTGTCGGCATAGCTGTTGTTATAGTTCATCGTTGGGGAGGTCTGACAAGCGTGCAGAGGGGTGGGACACCTCTTTTTTTTCTCTCTCTCTCTTTCAGCACAAATGTGCGCACGTCGGGATGTACATACTCATTCGTGCATATGTACATCCGTTTGGCTAGCTCGTACGTACGCAGGTGGAGCGCCAAATTTTGGAAAAAAAAAAAAAAATTATCCTGCATAAAGTCGCCTTGAACACTGGTGTACACAAAAAAAAAAAAAAAAAATATGTACACGTTCAGGTAAATTCGCGTATACTGCGCACAAAAAAGTGGGGAGTAGCCAGCCACGTTTAACTGCTCATACGTACGTATGCAAATGGAAAATGTTTAACTTGAGTTGAAATCGAATTGTAGCTGCTTACGAGGGGAATTAAAAGAGGGCAGCGAAGGATGTAAAGAAAAGAAAAAGCAGAAAAAGGGAACAAAACCGGGAAGAGAGAAAGAGGGAAAAAAAAAAAAAAAAAAAAAAAAAGAAGCAACCAAATGGGGGGTATTATATCCCAATGCATACATCTTGCATAGTGCCATACGCATGTTCGTTCCTCCCCCTCATAATGGCGAGATCGCGGGATGGCATTTCGCGCACTGCAAAGGGGACTCCCCAGGCGCGCCAACAAACATACGAATATATGCAAAAGCGTAATGGCTAAGAAGATACAGATGCCTTTGCACAACATGTGATGATGTACATGCGGGAAAAAAAAAAAAAAAAAAAAAAAAAAAAAAGAAACAGATTATGCCATTACTTGCTACTCCACTGACACCCTCCTCTCCCATTGCACTCTCCTCCGCTTCGTTCAAACGTAACGATGATTAGCAGCTACGTTAACTTCCGCAGGACGACGGGAAGGGAATTTCCACTTGTGTGCAATCGCGCCGAGCTTAACACTTTTCTGTGCATCTTTACTCGCTCACTGTTTTTCCTTTTTTTTTTTTAATCACCTCAGTAAAACACACGGTAATGGACGACTCCGTGGCACACCCCTCAACCGCACAGCGTGGTGTTTTTCCCAACCACGTCTCTTCCACTTTCTCAAATTCCGCACTGTGGTGAAGAGGGAAGTTGTTCCCTTGGGGGGAGGCTCTTCTCATGTGCGGATAAACGGAATCGTGAGGTAAATCAATGGGTCAATCAGTGTAGTCGTCAGTCTCCCCCACGGTGGAAATCATCTCATGGGGGAAAAGCAAAAATGATGCGGTCGCAATGTTATCATAGAAAGAAGCAGACAAAATGGGAACCTCCTCCCTTGAGACCGACTCCACTGCGACACTGGTAATGGACTGGTAATGTGGGCTTCCCTTCGTGGCGCACACCACACTGGGTCGACAAACAACCGTGCGAGATTCCCTCATGATGGCGTCTGCTCATAGGGAACCCCCCCTTTCCCCTCTGTCAACTCATCACATCCTTACGGTATACCAGCGAACGCACAAGCATATGCACCACCTGTGCAGGTTAAAAAATGGGTGGTTGTTTGTAAGCACTTCAGACCTTCTTCCATCATGGGGCAGACTAACCTTTACTCTCCACATGCTTCTGCCCAGGTGTGCGAACCAACTCGTCGCAATCGTATAAGTAATCCTTACTGATGGATGCCTGTAAAACTTCGTCCCGCTTGCTCTCGGTGAACAAATCGGCGTAGTCCTCCTTTTGGCAGAGGCGCACGAGGGTGAATCCGTCCTTCGCGGCGAGGTAGTACCTGCGCGGGGGGAAGCAACCATGGAGTGGAAGCAATCATGGGGTGGGAGCAAACGAGGAAGGGAAGTAAAGAAAGGGAGCAAACTAGAAACGGCGCAACTTCGGGGGAAGTAAACGAAGAAAGGGGGCAAACGAGGAACGGCGCAACTTCGGGGAAGCAGTCCGGGGGGTCCTACCCCGCTGCGCACGTACCTCCAGAAGACGCAGCTGCGCAGGGTGGCCGTCTCATTAGCATAGTACTGTCCAGCTGAGTCCAAAATGTAAACCGTTCGGTTCTTCAAAGAGGTCAGGGAATAGCCGAAGGGAGGGAGGTAGACCTTTTTCTGTTCGACGCTTTTGTCTAGTCTGTTAAGGAACTCCGTTATGTACACGTATTTTGGATCCTCACCCGTGTGCAGCCCATCCGAGTGGTTGCATAAAGATAGGATGGAAGAGACGAACTGTTTATTGTAGCTACTTAGCTGATTTAAAGCGTCCCAGTTGTAGGACAAGCTGCTAAAGTAAAGGCGCAATGCCAAAATTAGGTAAAAGGTGTCGTCCGAAGTAATATTCATTTCATCCTCCGAGATGGCACTTATATACGGGTTCAGTACATCTGTGCATAGATTTTTTAATTTTACAGTCTTCCCCAAGTAGATGTACGAATTCACGAGGAAGAAAAACACACTAATGTTAAGAAATGCCGGTGCCTTCCTCACAACATCTTCTATATTGATATAATTTTGGACCAATTCATCCTTCACATGCTCGTATGTCTCTGTGGATTCAACCCTATTTTCACTTACGCTGTACAATACGTTGCTTAGCGACTTGTACAAAGACATGAAAGGCACATGTACCTTTTCCCGATCGTAGTAGTAGCTATTAATGCGGAGATAATTTTCCCTCTTCGTCACAGCATCGTGTTTAATTATATCACCCTTGTGGTGTTGCATATAAGTTCTCAGTTGTGTTACTGCCTCGAGGATGTAGTAGAGCAATACTTTGGATGACACTCTAATTCCACAAGTAGTTATAATCTTGAGAAGCTTCGTTGTGTGCAAAAAATTTCTTTCGTTCTCTTTTGCAATTTCATAATTATTCCCATTTGCATACCTGTCCTGTACATACCTTTTTATAGTGGGCACTTCTCCATTCAGTATTTCTTCTTCACATGACCCCATGCAAAGGCGTACCATTTGGTCCTCTCTCGGATAACCACCACAGTGCTCCTCAAAAATGGCTTTGACTTTTACCTCATGTTCTTTTCTCCTCTGAACTAAGTCCTCCACTGAGTCTGCATAATTTAAAATGGCACTCCTCAACTCGTTTATATTTACTTCCTTCATGGAGGAGAAATAATAATGCCTTCTTCGTATAGCCCCCACATCGTTGCATCGTCGCTGCAGGGTTGGGAAAACTGCACGAGTTATGGCGATCGTCTTCATCGGGGGAGTTGCACAGAGATAAGCATTGGGGGAGCTGCACAGAGATAAGCATTGGGGGAGCTGCACAGAGATAAGCATTGGGGGAGCTGCACAGAGATAAGCATTGGGGAAGGAGTTGGATCTATCCTATACACAACGTTGTGCTGTTTATTTGGAATAATTTATCTGGAAATGTGGGACTGCATTGTTGTGCGCCCCCAATAGTAGTGCTCACTTCTCCTAAAATCGCCTGAACGGGTCAGGCAGTTTTTTCCACTTTTTCCACTTTTTCCCTCTTTTTCCCAATTTTTTCCTCTTTTTCCCTCTTCTTCCCACTTTTTTTTTTCTTCTTCTTCTTCCTCCTCCTCCTCTTCTATCCCTTGTGAACCAAAAATAATGGAAACAGATTAATGCCTCTTCGGGGGAAGGGAATAAATTACGCAGTCACATTGTGAACCTTTTCGAGCTTCTTCCTCCTTTTTTGTGGCAGCAAAAACATGTGTGTGCGTGTCATATGGCGAAAGGGAGCAGGCCTTTTTTTTTTCCACTTCTTTTTGTGATAACCCTTTGGGGGAGAAGGAGAAGAACGGCGAAATGGGGACCCCTGTGCACAAGCGACCTTCGCAAGCATTACCTGTTTGTTGTCCCCCTATTAGCCACTTTTCGCCTATGTGCGGCATTAAAACTGGGGCGCATCACACGGTGCCGAAGCGAAGGGGTGGATGTTCTTCTGACTTTTTAAAAGTGGTGTCGTTGCGGCGGTGCCGTTGCGGTGGTGCCGTTGCGGTGGTGCCGTTGCGGTGGTGCCGTTGCGGTGATGCCGTTGCGATGGCGATGGCGCTGGCTGGAAGGGTCCGCCGGGGAGAGGTCACAGGCACCTCATGCGCATATACGTATGTATGTATACATTCATGTATGTATTTTTTTTTCCTCGCCCCTTTCGGAATACCGGGGTCGCGCAAAAAGGGACACATAGCTCAGAGTTTTTCCCTCAATGCGGGGGCCATTCAACCGAGCTGGGCACAAAGCGGGGAGGCGACAATCCGTTTTATAACAGCGCAGGGGAGAGTGGTGTCTCCACCTGTGGTCTCCACCCTGCCCACCTGCTCGTAGAAGCGATGCAGTTCGCGTGAACCTGAGAGGAGCAGTCTAACCGAGTGCTTCACAGATGGATCTACGCCCATCTGTTGAGCATTGGGTGGCGTAGGAGAGGGGTATAATTGAACCCACGAAGAAGTGACCTCTCCATGCTGCTGATCAACGCTCATGTTATATGTAGCTACGCGGACTAGTGGTGCCCTCCATTTAGTGCCTCCACCGTTGCATGGCGAAACGAGGGGGAAGGACCGCCCGTCAGAGGGGGTGCGCTCGGCAACGCAGAGCAAGCAGCAGATGGGTCACCCCAAGAGTGGCTGTGGCTACGCCTGCCACGTGCACGCCCACGTCCATTTCACTTCACTTCCACTTCACTTCCACGTCCACTTCCACTTCACTTCCACGTCCACTTCCACTTCACTACCACTGCGCCCATGCCGCCCTTCCAACTACCTAACACACTGATGCGTGAAAGATTTTTAAAAATTTGGAGAAACGTTTCTCGAATCGGTTGTTAAACCATTTAAAAGATATGGACGCACAACGGTGGGTCCGTCATGCGAAGTTTTTTTTTTTTTTTTAAGAGAGCACGAAGGGGCCCAAATATAACGTACGCACATGTACACATGTGTGTTCAAACAAAAAAAGGTCCACAGGGGAGGTTTGTGGGTGGGTAGAATGAGAGAGGGAATGGTCGGAGGGGCGAGCATCGCACAAATTTAGGGGTGCAAAAAAAAAAAGGAGGGTGAGGGTGAAGATGCGGGTGAGGATGAAGATGCGGGTGAGGATGAGGATGAGGATGAGGATGAGGATGAGGATGC
>NC_020398.1:487385-491863 GCF_000321355.1 Plasmodium cynomolgi strain B
TGAGGATGAGGATGCGGGTGAGGATGAGGATGAGGATGCGGGTGAGGGCGAAGGTGAAGCCGACATGTAGGAACACCCAAGGTATCGAAAGGGTCGAAATTTTGGAGATTGCAAAAAAAAGGGATCAAATGGTGGGAAGCTGTTTTTTGTTCATCTCGATCTTTCGATCTTCCGATCTTTCGATTTTCCGATCTTCTCCATCTTCTTCGCCCTCCCGCCAATCTGGCAGCCTAAACCCTAAAGCCTAAAACCTGCGCACAATTTTATCCTTGCAATCGCAAACCAGGTTGACGAGGTCACTAAAAACGGCATTTAAATTATTGCGCATGTTGTAGTAGGTGAAGATATCCGAGTTGGCCACGCTGTATTCTCCAAGCATTTTATACATACCTTTCCGCTTTTCCCCACCGAAGCGCATTGCATAGGAATCTGAGTCTTCTCCCAAATACTTCTCTATGTAATACGTTTCTACTTGTACATTGAATCGAATTCTTTTGGTTGTTTTTCTTTTTTGTGTGTCTTCCTTCGAGGGGGTAGAGGAGGTGTTCTTTAATATAGGTTTGGGGAATGTCCTTTCCAGTCTTATGCATGTGGCACAATAATTGCCAGCGATTCCACTAGGTCTATCTTCGTGTTGACAGTTTATTTCATTTTTGCAATGTGCACACTTGCGTGTCTTCCTTTGGAGACCCATCCCAGATGTGTCACCTGTTATGGTGAGATTATTCTTGGGGCTGAATAGGGCATCCGTTAGTAGGGTATACAATCGAAGGTATTTTTGCTTCGTTAGGTAGTTGTGCAGATAGGGGTCCTCCTGCTCTTCTAAACTGTGGGTACTTGCTTGTCTTCTGTCACTCATTTGGTTGCCTGCTTCACTGCCAACTTCGCTCCTCACACTGGTTGACTCTCCCTCGGACACGCTGGACCCACTGCTAAGGGTGCAGTCCTCACTTGGGCACTCTTCACATGGTTCGGCGGCATTCACGTCAAATTTGGTTCTCTCACCTGAGGTGGTGGTGTTGTCTACCTCAGCAGGGCGATCACCTCTCCCGTGTCTCTTCCCGCCATCAGCAAACTTCCTCCTCTTTTTACTTCGGATGATTCGGATGAACTTGAGGAAGCTGCGCAGCCCTTTGCTGCCTCGCCTGCTTCCATGTTCTCCTTTGCTTCTGCTTCCATCATTGCCAACTCCATCGCTACCAACTCCTCCATCGCTGCCAATTCCATCGCTGCTAACCCCGCCATCGCTACTAGCCCTACCGTCACTGCTGACCCCTCCATCGCTTCCAACCCAGCCATCGCTTCCAACCCAGCCATCACTGCTAGCCCTGCCATCGCTTCCAACCCAGCCATCACTGCTGACCCCCCCATCGCTGCTAACTACACAGTCGCTTCCAACCCCACCGTCACTGCTAGCCCTGCCATCACTACTAACCGAAACGTCGCCCCTGCAGTCCTCCTTTCCTTCAAACCTGCCCCTTCCACCACTGCAGTCCTCCTTTCCGTCAAACCTCCCCCTCTGACCTCTATCCCCAACGAGCGAATTACCCCAAGCAGTACGCTCACCGTTCTTCTGAATCCTCCTCAATCTCCCATTCCGTTTAGCATTCCTCAAATGAGGAGCCCTATTCTCCAAAAAAAAATGATTCAAAATTTTCTGCACCTGTTGAATAATAATCAGTCTCGTCAACACAAGTAATCTACTAAAGAACCCAACAATGGTAAGGATAATCAAAAAAAAGTAATAAAATTTGATGTACTTGTAGAGCTTCCTCGGCATGTCCATAAAGCTAAACGTAAAATTCTTCAGGTAGAACAGGACAATTAGATAAAACAACAGCGTGATGTGTGTCTGCAGCGCCTTTTCTTCCATTTTGGGGTACGCGGTAGGAAGGGGGAAGGGGGCGAAGTGGGGCGAAGTGGGTCAATATGGGTAGCACTAGGTCGCACTGGGTAGCACTAGGTCGCAACGCTTCAGCTGGGTGGATGCCGGAAAACCACGTTGTTGACACCTCCGATTCTTCTTCTTGGGCGCCCCAACTTGGCTTTCTCCCCTTCTACAGTTGGATAACACTAGTACGAAACACACTCAAGGGTGACTGTCCTCTCCAACGGTTTACTAAACTGTGCAAAAAAAAAAAAAAACTCTTCACGTGTGATTGACTTTCCCCTCTGTACTCTCCTATCTCTCCCCTTATCGATGTACTTCACCGCAAAAGTATTACACATGTGCGCACAAAAGGACCCTTCTACAATCAGGAAAAGTTTGTGCTTGGGTGCTTCATACGCTGAATAGTCACTCTCCGCCACGTCTCATGCAGTGTCATTTTGCTTTTATGCCAAATGGAACTTCGATCGGACATGTTTCCTCGATCGAAGGGGTTCATTGGGGAAAGGAATTGTCTTGCCCCCTTTTTTTTTTTTCTTCAATTTTTTGAGCTAGCCTGGACACGCCACTCACACAAACGGGAAAAAAAAAAAAAGGTAAACAAGGAAACAAGCGAACAAGCAAACTAGGCCCCTCTGCAAATGAGTTCTCCCTGCAAATGAGCCGCTTCTCCGTTGGGTTAGATATAAACACCAATTCGACTGCAACGATGGAGAGTATAGGTTCGTATAACCGCGGTGGTACTTTCTTATCAGGTCTTTTTAGAGTTACTGGGGGTTCCCTTCTTGCACTGCTTACGCTGGACAGGCCACCCAGCTCGCAGAACAGAATTAAGGTTGACGTTACTTGATGAATTTCCACCCTCTCACGTGTGGCAACTATGTAGATGTGCCCTCGCAAGAATGCTTCCTATTCATGCACCTTTGCAAATATGGCATTGCCTTTCTTCTATATCCGTCCTTTCCACAGTCAGGTCATCCTGTGGTTAACGATTTCTGTCCCACGACTCCCCTGTGGAACTCCTCAACTTAGGGGCGTAAAAATATACTTTAAGTTTAGGTGCTCTGAGATATGCAGAATGGGGAGAGTGTATGTATGTGTGTGGAGGGGGAGTTGATCTGCCTTTTTTCTTCACAATAAGCTTATGGTCTGATCACTTAGAGGTCTCCTGTTTGATATAGCTCTGTCCGCCTTGGCTTCTCACTTCGCAGCTTCGAATCTTGGCAACTTCGCCGCGACGCCACTGCTCCCCTCTTGTTCAGCAAAAGGCCTTACGTTATACTCACTGGGCAAATCTCGGAGGGGGTGCTACATGCATAAGGGATGCAACTTTCACCCTTGGCAGAGTAACATAAAAAAAATTGGCTACCTCTAAAGGACGGCGACTAAATCGTTCCCTTTTCGAGTTCTGAGATTTTTAAAAAGGTTTCTAACAAAAGGGGATAGCAAGCTGGGTAAACTACTATCGCCTCGTCTGGGAGCAGCACTGATGTTGGCGTGAATCAATGTACGCAGGGGGAGGGGCCCTATGCTGCTCTGCCGCTCTGCCGCTCTGCTGCTATGCTGCTATTCTGCTACTCCGCTATGCTGCTCTGCCGCTCTGCGCAGTATATGCCTCTGTGTAAGCGACATGAGTTAAAACGGGGGAAATATTAACAGCTTGTGCGAAAGGGACAGTCGCATTTGCCTTGCTGGACGGAAAAACAGCAGCGCTGCGAGCATGTCATCGCTGTGAGCATGTCATCGCTGCGCGCGGCAACGGTGAGCTGCTCCAAAAGTGCTGCTCCAAAAGTGCTCCTTTAAAAACGCTCCTTTAAAAACGCTGCTCCAAAAACGCTGCGCTCAAGAAATACTACTCCTAAGTCGTTCTTCTGACATGACGCGAAATGGCAAACCGCCTAACTGACAACTGGCACGCTCGCCAAATGGCAAAAACTGTAACATATCCAAACGGCAATGGCGCGCGTGGGAAGATGCCCAAATCGCGCGAGTGGACAGTCGAGCAACCTTTCACGTGCGCTCAGCTTGGAAAAATACGCAAACGATCAGCAAAGTATTTTTGCCAAAAAAAAAAAAATTCCTAAAAATGGCCCAAAAAAATTGCTGGAAAAATTGCGTGAATTTTTTTTTTTTTTTTTATCCCCGCGGAAGCGTATACTATGAAAACGGCACGGGGGCAGAAAAATACGCCGCCTTTTAAAAAGGCTGCAAAATGGTAATAAAGGGAGGCATAAAAAATGGGAAAAAAAAAAATACTTCTGAGCTTTCATTCGAGTGATGCAAATTTATAGAAAAAAATATGACACGCAAAATGGGAGATTTTGGATTGTAACAAGCTTTTTAACCCTCGCGCGAACGTCCTTTTCAGTGGCGGCCATTTGATAACCGCGTTTATAGCATGTACTACTACCCCTACGGCCTAGTAGGTATAGTTCCCCCAGTCACGTTGCCGCGTTAAGATTTGGCCGTATGCAGTTTCGCGCGAGGGGGGGGAGCTGCTAAAAAAGCGGCCATGGCATAGTTATTATGGCCTACCAAGTATGCGCAGCTGTTCTGTCACTTTGTTTTGCTTCGCTGTTCTGCTTTACTG
>NC_020398.1:491903-493426 GCF_000321355.1 Plasmodium cynomolgi strain B
AAATTTATTTATCGATGGACAACGCGCGGTCATCCCCGTCAGTGGGAGAAGAAGAGTCAGCTTTGCTACATTTCCCGTTTGGTCCACACCGAACAGGGAGAGGCTCCTCCCCCCCCATGTATGTGGAGGTCCTTCACCTACTTGGACCATCATTTGGGGAAAAAGACCCAGGCGGAGACAGTAACAGGGAGGATCCTCACCCATTTGTTGGGAACCTCCCTCAAAAAAAAAAGAAAAAAAAAAAGAAAGAAAGAAAGGTAGTTCCTCTCACCGCGAGTAAAAAATTATACAATTTTGTTCTGTCCAACGAATGAGGACGGAATAGGTTTGGCTCCCTCGGATAGCCCCTTCACCACAGGGTCTTAAAACGTAACCGCATTAGCGCAGTGGTGGGCCGATTATGTTCCACAGATGGAGGTCCCCTCGCCTAGGTAGCCCCCGATACAAAATGACCAGTAGATGTTGAGTTCATCGGAGTAAACGACGCGGTTAAATGATCATATGTTAGCGTAACTGCAAAGGTATACTACACAAAAGGTTGTCTTAATTTCTTGTGAATGCCATGCATGCGTCCAACTTAGCTGAAAGTGGTGTATCTCCCCTCTCCCCCCAAAGTAATCACAATGAACCCATTCGAATGGGGAATGAGGACTGTTCGGCTGCTCTCTTCTTTGTTAACTTTCTATGTAAAGCACAATTTGTAGTTTTCCTCCTACCACAGTTACCTCTGTTGAGGTTGAACATCCCGTTGACGGCTCCCTCTCCAGGGTAGGAATTGTCCGCATATCTTGCATGGCACGAGCTGCTATGACCATTTGGGTGGCGTCTTTCCACTCAACTCTACTTTTTTTTTTTTTTTTTTTTTCTATCTACCCCTCCCCCCTCCATCATATCATATAAGAATGGGGCAAAAATAAATACCTATCCGGGTATGCCTACCATAGGGGGTAAAAAGAAAAGGACTCCCCCCATGTGAGTTAAGAAAAAAAAAATATTATCGAACGCAACAGCGGGGTGAAAACCCTCCCTAATGTGACAAAAATGATTGCAGGTTCACTCTGCTCAATGGCTATATTTTTCCCCCCAGGTGCGTTAATACAAATTATAACATTATTTCTTCTTCTTCTTTTTCTTCCATCTACATGTGCGCATCGAGCCGACTGGATGGGATGGAATGGCCCTATCATCTCGGGGAGGCTGGGCTGCTGCCATCCATCCGGTGCATTAGCAAATGCGGGAAGAGAAAAAAAAGGCCGCGCGCAGCGGGCATTCATTGCCACGCTTAACCTTTGCTCAATATGTATATATATGATATGTGCTACTAGCACGTACATAGGCGTTGCGGCATAGCACCAAAAGGGTCATCTCTTTAATGGAGAGGTGATCCCTCAACATGCGTTCCCTTTGCAGTCCCAGGTTACGTTATTTTAGCTGCGCCGTTAGGGGAGTCCCCACATATATGCCTCCTAAAAGTAAATTCCCAAATTGTACAGGCAAAAAAAGGAAAATATTTTTTTTTTTTT
>NC_020398.1:493976-497384 GCF_000321355.1 Plasmodium cynomolgi strain B
CGAACCTGTATGATTGTACGTTCTTATTATACAGGCTTGTATGTACATCCTGCAGTCGCATGAGCTGTCAGGAAAAGGCCTACCCGCTTGTACATGGCAATCACTATCCTCTCATTATAGCAGTTTTTTCCACTTAATATCACACCTGACGTGAGTACACAACCTCTTTGTTAAAAGTGTCCTTTTTTTTTTTGGAAGACCAAGGGGTGCCGAAAAGAGGGCAAAATTCTCTCCCCGTTCGGTAGCATAGCGTGCCAAAGAAGAGACTCATCTAGCACTCGCCCTGTCGCAAAACGTTTGCACGTACCGTATGTACCTTTCTCATTTATGTGCATCGTCGCCCCCCCCCTTTGCTCCTCCCCACCCGCTCGTTAACCCTAACCTGATTTAGCCGCGCAAATATGTACAGGTGCTAGGGGATACTCCCATTTGTATTTGTTAACGGTGCAGAAGGAGAAGAAACTGAAGAACGTGTTCACGATTCGAGAAGTGGGTATTTATGTATATACTTACGTGGACACGAACGGAAGCCACTGCGCCGTAGGTGACCCAGTGACACATAGAGAGTTCTTTTACGAGTACCCCTGATTTGTGCCCACATCCCTGTGCAACTTAGCGCGAACGGAAGCAGAGAACGGGCTCGAAGTAGACAACCGGACAGAGCACGGAGGATCCGCGCCAAAGCGGCACGTCAAGCGATACACCGAGGGACACGTAAAGAAGTAGGCCACGAGATACGCAGCACCGCTTTGCTGCACCGCTTTACTGCACCGCTTTACTGCACCGCTTTACTGCACCGCCTTGCTGCACCGCCTTGCTGCACCGCATCTCCGCGCCGCTCACCCGCACGAGGCAGAACCCAAGATGACGCTAAAGTTCGTAATCCCAGAACCCAAGGCGCGGGTCCTGTTCATGCCCACGGAATTCTTCGACACCCTGAAGGGCATGTTCAGGAGCTCCAAAAATCGAATCGTTATCAGCTGCCTATACATAGGCATAGGCGAGCTGGAGAAAGAGTTAATAGTAAGCATCAAAAATAATAAGCACATCAAAAATCTAAGAGTAGATATTTTGTTGGACAAACAAAGAGGTACAAGACCAGAAGGAAAGCTGAACGAATCCTCCGTGAGTGTACTCTCTGACCTATTCAGCTATGCAGGTGATCTAAATATTAGCTTGTTCCACAATCCCCTACTAGGAGCAGTGTTGTATAATCTCATACCCTACAGAGCCAATGAAGCCATTGGAGTCATGCATATGAAGGTGTTTATCGGAGATGATCGTTTGATTTTGTCCGGGGCCAACTTAAGTGATAGCTACCTTCGAAACAGACAGGACAGATATATTTTGATTGAAAATAAATTATTAGCTGACTCAGTTCATAAAATTGTGAATTGCATCCAGAATATGTCGTTCAGCGTGAATGCCGATTCGAGTGTCCACTGGGGAAGTGACTTGATGAACCCTCTCGTCGACGCTCATACCTTCCGTGAGCAGTACTACAGGCGGATACAGTTCGTGTTGGGTCAGATCAGGGAGGACATTTTGCGGCATACCCAGGAGAGGGTGCAAAGCCAGATGTCGGAAGCAGACTCAGGTGGATGTCACGTACCCGGAAGCCATCCCTCCACGAGCGATCGAGAAGACTTCTTCAGCCCCCTGTTCGTCAAGAACGAAAGCATTCTGACCGTGGAACTGGCGCTGCAGAGCGGTTTCTCCTCACCCCCTATATACGACGAAAGCTGCATGCTGGAAAACATGCTCAAGAATGTAAAAAAATATGATCAGAGTTTAATCATATCATCAGGGTATTTGAACTTCCCAGAAATTTTTTTAAAATTGTTTAGAAATATATATGACAATCTCTGCTTTAAGAAGGGCAAAATACGTTTTATTACAGCGTCCCCGGCAGCTAACAGTTTTTTTAAGTCCAAAGGCATTTCCTACTACATACCCCTTGGCTACACAGTCAGTGCGCACATGTGCGTTGAATTCATCACCAAAAATATTGTAAGCGTTTTTAAAAATTTAAATAGAAGAGACCCTTTGAAGAAAAAGGAAAAGGTCTGCACAGATATTTATTTAGAATATCATAAGCCGTCCTGGACCTTCCACTCCAAGGGGATGTGGCTGATTGATGATTCCTTCGAGAGGGAAGTAGTTGGCAGCAGTACCTCTGGTGAAGATCCCCATGTAGGCAGAAACCCCCAAATGGAAAATGTTCCAAATAGTCTGTGCACTAGCGAAAATTATGAACAGTCAGAAAAAAAAAAAATTCCCCTTTTGGAATAGCTAGCTCTCCCCGTTTGTTCAATAATGATCAAAATTGCCTGAACAGGTCAGCTAATTTGGAGGAAAAAAAAAAAAAAAAATGTGCGTGCAAATATGTTAAAGAGTGAAGAAATGGACCATAATCAACACGATGGCGATCATCAGCTTGATGCCAATAATGCTACCTCACTGACCCAACACTTGGGCGACCTACCCTGGGGAACGGTGATTGGGAGCTCCAACTACGGCTACCGAGCAACGTACAGAGACTTGGAGATGAGCTTTGTGATCAAAACAAACGATGAAAATTTGAAGCGCCAGTTCCAGAAGGAGCTGGACATCATTTACGAGTCCTCCAATTCTGTCGACATGAACGAGTTGAATTTGAGGTACCCCCGCTGGCTGCGACTGGTGTACCGGTACCTCGTGCGGTGGTTGCTGTGACGGCCGCAGGGGGAGGCGAGATGGCAAATAAGCGGCGGGACTCCCTCGGGCCATCTGTGTATTCGTCCATTTGTCTGCTTATCTGCCCGTGTCTGCATATCTGCCCACGTGTCTGCTTATCTGCCCACCTATCTGTTTGTCTGCCCACCTGTCTGTTTATGTGCCCATTTTTCTGCCTATCCGTTCACTGGCATTTTTGCCCATTCGCTTATTCCTTTACATCCCCCACCCCCCCTTCCGGTGCCGCACGAACTGCTCGCCAGAGCCAAGAAAACCTCGCGCGGGGCCTTTTTTTTTTTGTCAATTTATTTCCCTCCCCCTTTTTGGCAATTCGCAAAATGCCAGTGTGTATACACACGTTCTTCTCATATTTGTGCGAGTTGTTCGCTTTTGCCAAAATTTGTTTTTAAAGTGTTTCCAAATTTTTTTTTAAAAAAAGCGGACATACGTATTTATTAGCTACGTGTGTCACCCCCAATGGCTTAAAATTCCATTGCCCCACCGTGTCCTTTGTTTAACTCGCAACATGCTGCTTAATTTGTCCTCAACAGATTCCCAAAGGCAGGAAAAAAATATAATTTTATTTTGATGTTTCTTTTGCAACGCTTTTGATATTCTTATAGGGGCATTTGAAAACTGTTCCCCACGTGATGCCTTTTTTTTTTTTTTTTTTTTAAATTCCCTACCCTATTT
>NC_020398.1:497394-499832 GCF_000321355.1 Plasmodium cynomolgi strain B
TTTTAAAATCTCCCATCTTTTACCTTCTTCATAACAATGCAGAGTTTACACTTCGCATAATGACGGGGTCACCAACGAGAGGCTCGTTGTGTCGTTCCACGAGGGTGGATTTACAAAATCTGTACGCGGCTGCTACAGTAATAAATGTGCCATCGTATTTGCATGCAGTTTGGTCCGCGGTAATTTTCCCCCCGTTAAGAAGTGATCTTCCAACTTTTGAACACAACGCGGTCGCCTCCTGTGCAGGGGGGTCGAACTGTTTTGTGGTCCCACGTGCACATCCACCTCCTTCCGCACCTAACTCGAACAGTCAGATTACCACTCTGGTTATGTCGCTATCTCGTTATCCCCCATCCTCGTGAAAGAGCGTGTCATCCTCTCGTGATGCAAAAAGGTGGAAGGGGAGGGGATGCCTTCTTCGCCTCATCAGCGCAGCAACGGTGGGAGCGGAATGCGCACCTCCCAGGCGTCGCAGCGTGGCAGCGTGGCAGCATCGCAGTGTTGTAGCGTTTTTGAAAGAAGGCACAGATTTAAAATGAAGCTCCGTGTGAATGACTGTGCGGTTGGCTCCGTTCTTGGATGCGTTCCTGGTTGCGTTCCTGGTTGCGTTCCCGGCTGCGTTCCTGAGTACTAGCCTTATTGATAGGCTCCCATTTCGTTTTTCCTTCCGCCTCATAAAAACCAACCGCTGCACGAACAGCCCCATGAGCTCATTCCGCTCGACGACCACTGAGCAGAAGTTTGATGGGGAAGCACTTATTTGAAGCTCCTGAGAGGGTAACGAATAGGCACTCCTGCGAACACAACCACTAGTGCCGCGTCAAGGGGGGTCATACCGCGGTTAGTGACCCCCTCCCCTACACATGCGGCTGGGGCTAACAGTGCAGGGAATGGGAGAGAAGAACATGGAGACACAGAGAGGGGGGGAACGAGCGGACGCGAAATAGAAATGTGTGTAAATGGATGTTGGTTCTCCAATGTGCAATAACTTCAACTGCACAAGGTGAACTGCTACCCGCGAACTATGAAATTTTCTTCTTTTTTTTTTCCCCCCTCCCTGGTGCTATTCTTCCTCAATCCATTTGGCGTTACACTCGCTTACAAGAACGCCCCTCCCGTGGGGACTACCCAACACACGAGTAGTCGCTTCTCGCGCCACCCTAACAGCAAACACAATTCACTCTCGGTAAGGCAGCCCACCCAAAATAGCTGCTTCACCAAGGCAAGGTTACATAATGAACCGTTGCACAAGGAGGTCCAACTTTTCGACGAAACAAGTGAGGAGGAAATTTCCCCTCCTGTTTTTCTGAACAAGTCAGGTGAAAATAATCCCATTAAAGAAACCCTGAGGAAGACCAAAAAATTTTGCAATTATTTGACGAGCAAATTGGGGAGACTTAATAAAAAACTGCGGGAAATAAAAAAACTGGAAACCATTTTCTATGCGAATCCAAACATATTAACGGAAAGTCAACAAGTGAAACTAAGCAAAAAAAAACAAATAAAAAACGAGCTTGTTTTAATCCATCGATACAGGAAAAAGTACCTCGCTTACAAAAAAAACCTGACCAAAAATGTCGACGACGTGTCCCCCTTTTTTTACGCCAAGCGGAAGACCCGCCAGAAGCGGCAGGTCTGCACCCCCCAGGAGTTCAGGAAAATATGTACGCACCGATGGGCAGGGCGCGCCAAAAATGATGAACAGAGTGGAAATGGGCAGAGTGAAAAGGGCAGCGTAGAAATGGACAGCGTGAAATGGACAGTGTGGAAATGAACCGCGCGGGAAAGCACTGCATAGGGGCTTCTTCCATTCGTCGCTTCTTCCACTCGTCGCTTCTTCCATTCGTCGCTTCTTCCATTCGTCGCTTCTTCCACTCGTCGCTTCTTCCACTCGTCGCTTCTTCCATTCGTCGCTTCCCCCCTCCCCGTGCAGTGCAATCGGACGACCCCAAGGCAGCCGTCCAACGAGTGAAAAGCATAGACTACGACCAGATCCCCAGGAACGTGACCGACTACTTAGTGTTTAACAAAGTGGGCACGAAGGAGGAAGTCAAAATTCTCTTTGGCCTTAAAGCTGTGAAGATAAACGGAAACATACGTAAGAGGAAAAAGGCACATAGAGCGAACTGCACGCTCTCCTACACATGTCCATTCAGGAGCGCTGACTAAAGCAGGAGGTCCCCTCGACATGTCGAACAGGCAGTTTGTTCCATCTGGCCTCGCACATTTGTTCAAGTTGCTGCATTATGTTTTGCATCATTTTTTTTTATTTTATTTTATTTTTTTTCGCCGCCGCTCCCCCCAGTGGACGATGAGAATTACCTGATAAACCCGCGAGAAGACAAAGTGGAAGTGTTCAACGAAGTGGTCCAAATTCACGAAAGCCAGTAACGCAAAATGGAATGAAAAAAAANAAGAAGAAGAGACGACGACGTACG
>NC_020398.1:500772-524829 GCF_000321355.1 Plasmodium cynomolgi strain B
TTTCTTTATCTTTTTTTTCTTTACTTTTTTTTCTTTATCTTTTTTTCTTTATTTTTTTATTTCTTTATTTTTTTTTCTTTATTTTTTCATTTCTTTATTTTATTTTTTTCCCTTTCTCCTTTACCTTGTTGCGAAATTTGCAACTTTTTTTTTTTTGCACAACGTTAGTTCAGTGGCAAGCAGCCGCCACAGCAGTGAATGAGCAGCGAATGGGCAGCGAATGATCAGTGTATGAGTAGTGTATGAGCAGTGAATGAGCAGTTCATGTCAATGAATTTTCACTCCGGTCTGCATTCATTCCGGTCTGCATTCACTCCGGTCCGCACTCACTCCGGTCCGCACTCACCCCGGTCCACGCTCACCCCGGTCCACGCTCACCCCGGTCCACGCTCACCCCGGTCCGCATTCTCTTTCGTGAAACGAACGGCCGTTCCACGCAGCGCCAAGTTAACCATCTTTCGAAAGATGCACACATAGGTGTGCTCCTAAGGGGGGGGGGGATACACTTTGCTAAAGCGGCACCCCCTCTCTACATCTTCCCCCAAAAGGGAGCAAGCATACTCTCCTTTTATTTGTGGCAGTTTTTTTTCCGCCTACCGTTTTCTATTGGCTGTTACGTATCGTCGCGGGAGAGTGTCAATCTCATTCCACCTGGGCAATAAAAAAAAAAAGTAAAACGAAAAATGCACAATGAATAGCACCACGTTTGACAATGTACTGCATGCCAAGTCGTACCGACTAAGCCTCGATGACATCCAAAATTTGGGATCCCTGTACTTTTTCGAGAACAACAGAAAGATCGACAAGTATAATGAGGAGATCAACCTGCTCAAGCAACAGTAATCAGCCACCAAGCGCAGCCCCACGAGCGCCTATCCATTTGCACGTCTGCGCGTCGGCACGTCGGCGCGTCGGCGCGTCTGTGCGCCTGTACTTCTTCACATCTGCACGTCTGCACTTCTGCCCTTCTTCACATCTGCCCTTCTGCTTATTTACTTTTTTTTCTTTCCTTTCGCGTACCGCAGACTCAACTACCTTAATGAAAAAATGGGAAAATGGTAACGATCAACGACTGTGCTTGGCAGCGAACGTGAAAGACATGCAGACAACACGTGGTGATACAAATATGCCATTTTGTGTCCCCCCCCTCCACGTCGTTTCGCATAGCCTATATTATGTCTCTTCCCATCCCCCTTTTTGCAGTGGATACGTGCACAAGGTTATCGAGCCTGCGAAGCCCTCAGAGTTGACGTTCTGGTGCTACGAACTGAAAGAAATGGTAAGTCCTCGAAGTCATCGCGAGGGCGGGGGGTTCCGCGATGCCTCTACACCGAGACGCTTCTACATCGAGGCGCTTCTACACCGAGGCGCTTCTACACCGCGGTACTTATACACCTCGATACTTATACACCGCGGTACTTCTACACCGCGGTACTTATGCACCACTCCTACCCCGCACAGAAGGAATTCCAAGACCTGGTGATGTACGAAATAAAGAAGAAAAAAAAGCACTTCAAAATTCTGAGCCAAAGCTGCGTGAAGTATTTGTGTAATCGTGAAAAAATAAAACAAAAGAAACTAGAAGAGGAGGAGAAGCGACTAAAGACTCACTCTAAACATATCTCATCCTACATGGATATTTTTTGGAAAAAAATTGAGAAATTAGTTTGGGAGGAGAAAAAAAGGGAGTTACAGAAAACGCTAAATAAAAAAAAGGAAATGAGATTTAAAAGATTCGTAAAGGAGGCAATCAAAAAAATTAAACGAGCTAGACAAGACAATGTGCACGAGCTGTTCGTCAATAGACACGCCAGTATAAGCTCGTGCAACCCTAGTGAGAACGTTACGTTTTCTTCGCACCAGGGCCCCATGGGGGGCAGCAACGACCAGGGCAGCAACGACCAGGGCAGTAACGACCAGGGCAGTAACGACCAGGGCAGTAACGACCAGGGCAGTAACGACCAGGGCAGCAACGACCGGAGTAGCATTTGCAGCAGCAAACGGGTCAGCAGGTTAAGCAGCGAAGGGGTGAGCAGACGAAGCAGCAGACGAAGCAGCAGACGGAGCAGCAAACGAGTGAGCGCGGGCAACTTGGAACTGAGCAACGTGGGAAGCACCGCGCGAAGCAGCGAGAACAACACCGAGGGAGGTGGCGGCGAGGACAACACGGAGGGCGGCGGCGTTCACAAGACCGAGGGCGGCGGCGTGCACAACTTGGCTGACGATGAGCTAAAGGAGGAGGACCTGACCAACCAAGAAGAAGAAGACGTTCTGTTGGACGAGGAAATGGAGTCAAGCGACGAGTCGGAAGAAAAGGGGAAGGAAATCAGCCTCCTGGATGACGAGGCCAGCATGCCCATTGAGGAGCTGCTCAAAAGGATTTACGGCTTTAAGAGCGGCGAGGAGTACCTGGACTTGATGCGCGAGGGAGAGGCAGATGAGGAGGACGCGGTAGAGGAGAAAGAGGCAGATGAGGAGGACGCGGTAGAGGAGAAAGAGGCAGCAGAGGAGAACGCAGCAGAGGAGAGCGCAGCAGATGCGGGGGAACCAGGCGACCTCGACCGCGAACGGGGCGGGGCGAAGGCGAACGAGAAGAAAAGAAAGTTCGGAGAAGCGGAGGAGGCAGCCACGCCGGCCGAAGGAAACGTGACGAAGGAGCGCGACTCGTGCATCGAACGGAGGAGGAAGCGGAGGAGGAAGAAGAAAAAGAGGAGGAAAAGTCACAGCGGTAGGGATAGCCACATTGGCACCGATAGGGATAACGGAGGGGAGCAAAGCGACTCTTCCCTGTCTAGCACCTCCAACGAAGACATGATGGTCTGCAATATGGAAGAAAAACACCTAACGAAAATACCGCCATTTATAAAGGCAACACTGAGGGACTACCAACACGCAGGGTTACACTGGTTACTCTATCTGTACAAAAATAATATTAATGGAATTCTGGCAGACGAAATGGGGTTGGGGAAAACGTTGCAGTGTATTTCGCTTTTGAGTTACCTGGCCTACCACTTCGATATATGGGGCCCACATCTGATAATAGTACCAACTTCAATCCTAATAAATTGGGAAATAGAATTAAAGAGATTTTCTCCATGCTTCAAAATACTGTCCTATTTTGGAAGCCAAAATGAAAGATACAAAAAGAGAGTCGGTTGGTTCAACAAGGACTCTTTCCATGTGTGCATATCTAGTTACTCAACCATTGTAAAGGATCACATAATTTTTAAAAGAAAGAGATGGAAATATATTATCTTGGATGAAGCTCACAATATAAAAAATTTTAACACAAAGAGATGGAACATCATTTTGAGTTTGAAGAGAGAAAATTGTTTGCTAGTGACAGGTACTCCTTTACAGAACAGCTTGGAAGAGCTGTGGTCTCTTCTCCATTTCCTCATGCCAAATATTTTTACATCCCATTTGGATTTCAAGGAATGGTTTTCGGATCCTCTGAACTTAGCTATACAGAAAAGCAAAATAAACGACTCTAGAGAGCTCATCGATCGTTTGCATACAGTCATAAGGCCATATATTTTGAGGAGATTAAAAAAGAACGTAGAAAAAGAAATGCCTAACAAGTATGAGCATATAATTAAATGTAAGTTAACCAGGAGACAACAAGTACTTTATGATGAGTTTATTCAAAACAAACAAGTACAAAGTACACTAAGTAGTGGTAACTACATTGGGTTGATGAACATCCTGATTCAGCTACGAAAGGTTTGCAACCACTGTGATTTGTTTACAAATAAACATATTCAGACTCCATATTATTATTTACTTCCTATCTCTTTTTATATTCCTCGTTTTTGTATCCTCTTTGAGAAGACCTACCATCTTGATTTTTACATGATTTTATTTCTCCACAAGGAGTTCACATCCCTCGGGGGGGTACCTCATCACCGTCAATCGAATGGAAAGAATATACCAAATGGGGATAGTACTGATAGGAGTAGAAACAGTTTTGTGACTGCCCTTCCAACGGATTACTCGCTAAAGAGTTTCTCCCATCGTTTTGCTATCCCCCCGGGGGGAACAAACAACGGATGTGCTAGAAGTGATTCCATCCACAACGGGATTAATGTCATCCCTTTGCAGTCTTTCCCAAAGGGGGAAGCGTTACCACTCCGTTCTATCCCTAGGGAGGATACTCTCGACACACCTCAGCTGGGGCAAACCGTGGGAAGTCTTCATGACGAGATAGCAAATGGGCTATACAGTCCTACTCAGGCTATTTGCTCATTTCAGCGAAGCAGTTCTTCTACTCGTAGTGTCACTGGGAGGAAGAGGGCACGTCCCACAAATGGGGAAGATATTCTGAAGGGGAATGGTCTCCCTAACGGAATGAACAGCGGGGGGACTTCCCCTCAGGAGATAGGAACACTCCTTCCTGTTATGCTACCCCACGGAGGAGGAAGAAGAAGCGCCCCCCCAGTAATCATCCCAGATGTGAATACATACGTTAATAATCAGATAAACCGGAGAGGTGTACCCAAAGATTTACTCACCTATTCTGACGAGTTCGTATGCGAAATGAATAACAACTATGACATTATGAGTCTTTTTATCGACCCTGGTAATAAGCACAGCTGTTACGATGAGTACCTCTACCGAACGTTGAAGGATGTCTCTCCGTGTGGCGCGGCAACTGGGGGGGGGGACCACCCGAACAGGGCCCCCCTGAACAGGGCCCCTCTCAGCAAGGCCCCCCTGAACAAGGCCCCTCAGAACAAGACCCCCCTCAGCAAGCATGCACCCAACGAGGCAGCAACCAACCGCTGTCAAAATTTTCTCTACAAATACAACATGAAGGTTATCAATAGCGACACGCAGTATAGGAATTTTTTTTCGGACGAGTCGAACCAGAGCTACCTAAATTCGCTGGAACACAACTTATGGATTAAGAGGCAACGTAGATTTGAGGAGAAAGACCGGAGGAGGGAGGAACAGCTCAAAGAGACCTTCTTTAATGAGTATAACTTATTAAAAAATAATCGAACCCCTTTGTTTGGGTCGAACCTGCTAAGCTTACTTCGGCGTGAGTTCTCGGGGGATGGGTTTGTGCCTTACCACTCGAGCAACAATCTGTGCGTGGACTTTTCGCTCATGCGGGAGGTGCGCGCAGCGGACGTCGGGGGGGTGGTGACTTCGGCAGGTGCGGGGGGCGCGGTGGATTCGGCGGGTGCGGGGGGCGCGGTGGATTCGGCGGGTGCGAGTGGCGCGGTGGATTCGGCAGGTGCGCGCGACGCGGCCAATTCGGCAGACGCTTATGACACGATCAATTCGGCAGACGCTTATGACACGGCCAATTCGGCAGACGCCTATGCCACGGTGGGCGCTGCCGACGCAGCTGGCTCGGCCGCCCTCGAGACGCTGTTCCCCACCATGGAAGTCTTCCTAAAGACCCACCAACGCGAAATACACAACTTCACCGTGATGAACACGCCAGCCGTCATCTGCAGCAGCCACAAAATTGCCATCAACAATAATCTATTACAGAATTGGAGTCACTTAGAACCCATTCTCCACAGAATCAAAGTAGCCACGAGAGTGTATCATGAAGCCTTCCACAAGCAATCTATTATCTTCCCCCTAAATAAAGACATAACGTTGGGAAGCGGAAAATTATTCGCCTTGGAAAAATTATTGAATAAATGCAAAAGGGAAGGAAATAAATGCCTACTCTTCACTCAGTTCATCAAAATGCTTGACATATTAGAGGTCTTCCTGAATCACCTCAACTATACGTTCATCAGACTAGACGGATCAACCAAAGTGGAACAAAGACAAAAAATCGTAACCAAGTTCAATAATGATAAGTCCATTTTTTTATTTATATCATCTACACGTAGTGGCAGTATAGGAATAAACCTAACAGCAGCTAATGTTGTCATTTTCTATGACACTGATTGGAATCCGTCAATCGATAAACAGGCTATGGATAGATGCCATCGAATTGGACAGACCAAAGATGTACATGTTTTCAGATTTGTCTCGGAATACACTGTGGAGGAAAATATTTGGAAGAAACAGCTTCAGAAGAGGAAGCTAGACACCATTTGCATAAGTATGGGTAACTTTAGTAACCTGAACAGTCAGTCGCTCCTCCTGGGTGGTGGGGGTACTTCCGTCGGTGGGGAGAAGAACAACCCTTCCAATGACAGTAAAGACACTCATCGGAATGTCCCGCCAACTATTGCAGAGGTGTTGAATGGGGGGGGAAACGCGATGCATAATAACGATTCAGCAAGCAAAGACTGGTTTGCTAATGCTGATACGATTAAAGAGATATTTATTAACAAAAGGAATAACGATGAGGACGAGGATATTTACAAGGACAGACTATTGCATGAACAGATGGATGAGTCGGAGAAAACGAATATACGCTTCGAGAAGACTTTAGAGCACGTGGAGGACAAGGATGACATCAACGCTCTTCACGAAAACAAGAAGGAGACACTACACGCCATTTCACAGGACCTCCAGGAATTCACCAACAAAAATTACTTCCAAGACACGTATACTCTCACGTCCTACTGCTTCAACTTTCTTAATGATAATCTGACGGACAGCTTGAAGCAGCAGATTGACGACATGAAAATGAAGATCGAAATTGAAATGATGAACGTGGAGGAGGGGGAGGGAGACGAGGAAGAGGAGGAAGAAGAGGAAGAGGAGGGGGAAGAGGAAGAAGAGGAAGAAGAGGAAGAAGAGGGAGAAGAGGAAGAAGAGGGAGAAGAGGAAGATGGCGAGGGAGACGAAGATGGCGATAACGACGATGACAACCCCACCCTCGACGAGGCGTCCCCTTCGTCGTCTACAGAAACGGACGGTTTGCACGGGGAGTGAAAAATTAATCCACTCGGCGAAGGGGATTTCTCCCCCGTGTGTAAGTGGTGATGGGGGAGGCTTAACTTCCTAACACGCAGGGTTGCTTCTCTAACGCAGGGTCGCTTCTCTAACGCAGGGTCGCCTCTCTAACGCAGGGTCGCCTCTCTAACGCAGGGTCGCCTCTCTAACGCAGGGTCGCCTCTCTAACGCAGGGTCGCCTCTCTAACGCAGGGTCGCCTCTCTAACGCAGCGTTGTACCCATTTGGTATTCCTCCTCGATTTGTGCACCATGTGCTTTTTATGTGAGTCCCTCCTTTGGGCAGCCGCAACAAACTTTGGCAACACTGTTTGCAGCTCGCCAAGAGTGGTTTCGCAGGGTGTGAGGGTGCAAGCCGTACACCATAGCTATATCACCCGCGGTGTGGAAGGGAACAAGCCCTACACCATAGCTATATCACCCGCGGTGTGGAAGGGAACAAGCCCTACACCATAGCTATATCACCCGCGGTGTGGGAGGGAACAACTTGAGGGTTCCCCCTGCGCTGCCTCCCTTTTTGACCAAACCCGCTCAACAATTGTAACGCTTTAAATTAGTCATTTTTAAAACAGCATCGAAGGGGGGGGAGTAGGTCCCCACCCCCATGAGGAGGAAAGGCTGACATGAAAGAGGGAAAAAAAAAAAAACAGCAGCGCAGCTTTTTCACCCCGTGAGTGGGCCTAAAGGGCACTTCTTCTAAAAAGCACAATTTTATGCGAAAAGGCTATGCACAAAAAATTGCGCCACAAAATTGCGCCAAAAAATTGCGCCAAAATTTTGTACATACCGCGTGTGGGCCCCTCGCATAAGAAAGCCTCCCAAAAAAGTAGCTTCAAAACTGCGGCATGCAAATTCCATGGCGCAGCGACAGCGCAACTGCTGATCGATTGCCTTGTCACACTGTTCCGACGACTACACTGAAGCGAAATTTAAAGAGGCACCTAATTTGAAGGAACGTCAAAAATGAGTAACTAAACATAGAGGAGAGGTATCTTTTGCCACTACAACGCTGGGGCACAGCAACATAAGGTTTTTTTTTTCCCCCTTACTCGATTGTTCCTTTTGTTTCCCATTTTTTTTTTTTTTTTTTTTTTGCGAATAAAAAAAAGTCCAAGTAACCTTTTGAAAGGGGGGCACTGCCTGAACGACGAGAAACTCCATCCAGCTGAAGCAATCTGCTTGAAGGAAACCGTCGCGAAGGAATATATTGTATTTTCCACCGCCCACGGGGAAGGCAACAGCTTAAGAAGTAGCATCTCTTCTAAGAGCATATCTGTGAACTGCTTTATCCACCCCTTTTTACCCAAACCCGGCCAAACCCATATGGAGAAAATAGCCCTAATACAAAGTAACTTCCGGAGGAATGAAAAGCCTACGTAGTGAGAGGGACTAATTGAGAGAGGAGAAAAGGGAACGATATTTATTAATCCACCTTTTGGGGGAAGCCCCTACATTTCCAACTCCATCTTTCTGTGTGCAGATCCCTTGGACTATATTCGCTTGAACATGGAGGAGGAGGTGTTTTTAAAATGCAAAGGAGACAGAGAAATCAGAGGAAAGTTAGACGTAAGAAATGTTTTTTAATCTTCCCTTTTGAGAAAGCGTGCTTTTCTGCGCGGGGTGTTCCGTTTGAGAAGTTCCCTTAAGACGTTCCACTGAGGCGCCCCGTTGAGACCTTCCGCTGCACCATATCTGCATGGGCAGGCTTTTTCCGCCCTGTCTGGTTGCCTCCTCCATGCCCACTCCTGCTTATTATTCATACCGCTACTCCCACCTCCCTAAAGGCATACGATAACCACTTGAACATGATCCTGTCCAATGCGCGCGAAACGTACAAGCAGAGCGTCACGGAGAATGATGAGGAGTCAATAAAGGTACGCACGAGGGGCGCGAGATGAACGAGACGAACGAGAAGCGCGAGAGGCACTCCCTCACCGTGAATCGAACGTAGCCTGCTGAATAGAGAAACAAACGGGTAGCCGCTACAATGATAGGGCGTATGCACGACGGAACCTTCCCCGCGGGGACGAAAGAAAAAAAAATAAAAAAAGCTTAATAAAGTGATGGAACCTTTTTTGTCACATGGGGATTACAATGTGTGCATATTTTTACATGTACGTTATATCCCCACTTTTTTTTTTTTTTCTTTTTTTCAGAAAATCGAAAGGAACCTAGACATGGTTTTCGTTCGGGGGGACTCCATCATCCTAGTGTCATCGGCGACGAAGTAGGAGCAGCGCTCCGCAAGGTGTAGAGGCGACGGTCACGATAACACGTAGACACACTACCAAATGTACATAAGGCCGCTTAATCACATGTGTGTTCGTTTGGTGTGCCCCTTTACCATGATCACGTACAAAGGATCAGCGTTTGTCTCCGCGCGGCGCCGACCCATTTTCCGCATCCTCATAGCACACTCCCTATCATGGCATATCTAGGCCATTGTACGGGTCCATTTTTCAGACCCCCCATTTCTCGCAAAATTATTTTTTATTTTTTTTTCCGGTCAATTACTAACAAGCAGTTAGTTATATAGTAGGCACATTTTGAACGTGAAGTTTTTTTTTAAAAATTGCCTAACGAGCATATGTAGACAATCTTTTAAAAAAAAAAAAAAAAAAAATCCTCCCCCCGTTTGCATTTCTTGTGTAACTTATTGGTGAATTGAAAAAGAGCTTTTCCCACAGTGGCAAAACAATTACAACGTTAAAAAAAAAGACCCACCGAGCATGACGCAGGATTGAACATTTTGGTCCATCCACAAAAGCGGGAAAGCTTTTTAAAAAAACTGAGAGGGAAATCATCCGGGGGGAAATTGCACCTTTCTGCCAGGGGGAGCGAGGGGGTCATTCCGCCCCATTTGGTGTGCGTACTCACCCCTCTGCGTCTATTTTCGGTTGTAAATTTTTGTTCCTCTGCAAGGCTGTGCTGCGAGTAACTCGTTTAGCGTGGCCCCCAAGTTGTGACCCCACACGGATACTTCCGCAGATGGGCGAGCTTCTCCTCGGATTGGCACAATGGAATATAAAGAAAAGCCCGAGGGCCCCTTCTTTGTCTCCTTTTACGTAAAAAAAGCAAAAAATGGCAAAAAAAGAAAAAAAATGCGAAAATAAGGGGATAAACGGGGGGACTTTCTTGCAACCCTGCGCCTTGCTGCTTATTATCCCCATTTAACCGCCCTCCTTCCTCTCCCCCTTTGTTAACAAAAAAAAAAAGGTGACCAACTTCACGGCATCCAACGATTTAGCGTCGTACAAAATAAACGTAACAGGTGGGGGGGGTTTCTATCGAAACGCGCAGAAGTGACAAAAAAAAAAAAAAAAAAAAAAAAAAAATCGAAGAGGATAACGACAATACGAAAATGATAGACACTTAAATATGTACATATACATACGTGTATTCTTTGGACATCCTCTCCAATTTTTTATACATTTTTTTTTTTTCCCGCGTCTTCCCTCCTCTTGTAAGACTTCTATGGAAATTGCTACGAGTCCAACCTCGTTGGAAAGAATAATTACCGCCAGATTAACTTCCCCAGCAACTACATCGAGATATGCGAAGGTCCGATCGGTGCGGAGGGTGGAGAACCAATATGTGGACTCCTTCGCCCAGTATCGTAAAGACGTTAGCAACTCTGTAGCTTTTTCACCTTTTTCTGTCACTTCCATTTGCTGCGCACACCATCTTACGTTTTGCAGAAACGGCCATCAACGATATCATTCAGAGTTGCGTACAGGTAGACGTTTTCGCGAGAAGTAATAACCCTGAGGGGGAGCCGAATGGCAGGAAAGATGGTGGTAGCGGTGACGAGAAGGGTGATGATAACAACAGAAGCGGAAACAATGGCGGCGATAACAACAGAAGCGAAAACAACGGCGGCGATAACAACAGAAGCGGAAACAATGGCGGCGATAACAACAGTGACGATGGCCTCAGTAGCAGCTTTGTGCGCGTCGGGTCGGACCGCATCAAGGCCTTCCCCTTTCTGCACGACCAGCTAATCATCACGAGAAAGGTCGTCGTGTCGTACAAGTGCGGAGAGCGAGGGGGGGAAGACCCCCCAAATCAGAATGAAGCAGACCAAGCGGGTGAGCCGGGGGGTCTTGGCGACAAGGGCGACAAGAACGACAAGGGCGACAAGAACGACAAGAGCGACAAGAACGACAAGGACGACAAGAACGAACAAAAAAAAAAAAAAAATAGCAGACAAGGATGAAAAGAAAAAAAAGAAAAAGGAAAAGGAAAAAACAAAAAGTAACTCACGAAGGGACGAGAAAAAATCGGACCACTCTCTCAAAGCGGATATTGACATAAGTGCGTTTGCCACGATGTGTGTGTGTCTTCCCCTCACCATAGGGGTTGTGTCCAACTCACCAAATTGTTCACCCCGATTTGGTCTACATTTGCCTGACCCGTTCATATTTTTTTTGAATTTTTATCGAAATTTTACCCAAATTTTATCGAAGTTTTATCGAAAATTTACCGCAATTTTATCGAAATTTTTTTTTTTCCTTTTTCCCCTGAAAGGTTTTCACATCACGCTGAATATAAATTCCCTGGTGGGCCACTACTCTGGGAGGTCCTCGTATAACATAATGAGCATGAAGGTTAACTTGGAGAATCACTCCTGCGAGATGGCCCAGCCTTTCTCGTCGTCTAGTTGTAAACCATCAGAGTGCTCATGTGTGCAGAAAGAAGGAGCATGCTGATTTGTGTGTGTGTTTTTTTTTCCTTCGCGGCGTTACAAGGTTGATGGGGTGTACAACATCCCCAAAGCGATTGATGACAAAATGGCGAAGAAGAATTCGCACACATTTCAAGTAAGCGCATAAGACGTGAACTGGTGTAGACAGGGAAAGGGGGGGGTGGGAGCATTCAGTTGTACGTGTCTCACCCGTATGTTTCATTTATTTTCGTTTTTCTCCTTTTTCTACGTTTTCTCCTTTTTCTGCGTTTTCTCCTTTTTCTACGTTTTCTCATTTTTCTACGTTTTTTCCTTTTTCTCCCTTTTCTTTCCCTTTCTTCCCCTTTTAGTTGAAGTTTTTGGACTTTTGCCTGAACGACGGGGCTCTCGTGGAAGGTTAAATTGGGGGGCCCCTCCTCCAAGGTGCCCAATCGAGTGACCTGACTTCGAACCACTCTTCGAAAATTCCCGCCAACACTTCTCCTCCCCACCAGATGAGCAAGACAAATACAAAATTGTGTGGAAAAAAAACGACCTGTACAAGTACAGAAATATAAAGGTAGCGTAATTGATCAGTCTGGCACGAACAGTCTGGAACGAACAGTCGGGAATGATCTGTCGGGAATGATCAGCCGGGAATGATCAGTCTGGACCGACAGTCGGGGAAGGCACGACAATGTGTGTAAGCCCGGCCGAATGACTCAACCGTAGTTACAAAAAGGGAAATTTTTTTTCCCGCATGCGTAGGAAATTGAATATATTCACAACTTTCTGTTTTACGAATCGTTTAACGTGAATGCATATTTGCTGTGCATCAACGAGGGGAAGAAGCAAAGGGGTAGCAACGGAGAGTGGACAAAATGAAGAATCGCTAATGGATTGGTCATTCTGTTCCAGAGAGATGTGCACACAGTTCTGTCCTTGTCTGTGCGTAGTTTCATCCACGAGGAGTGAGCAACCATTCTGATATATTTCTCTCCCTGCCGCTGTCTCACGTCTTCCTTCAGACAACGCCTCCCCGAACGTAATGGACGCCCTCTGCGGAAGGTTCGAAGTCAACATTTCGGACGTGATAACAAACACAGGTAGAGAAAAAAGGGGCTGCCTACAGACATAGGCAGTTTTTTGCACCTCCAAAAATGAGCGCAGCTGAACAGAAGGGCGCCCTCTATTCGGTGCACCAAATTTTGTGAACCCTAATTTTGTGAACCCTAATTTTGTGAACCCTAATTTTGATCACCTCCATTCTGATCACCTCCATTCTGATCACCCCCATTCTGATCACCTCCATTCTGATCACCCCCATTCTGATCACCTCATTTTACTTGCTTTATTTTACTTCCCTCCCCCCGTAGTCATCAACGCCAAGTACCAGCTGCACTCCATGAATTCACCAAAGGGGGAGGCGAAAAGTGGCAGGGAAAATGAAGCCAACGAAGAGTCGTTCGTCTACGGAGGGGCTTACGTCCTACTGACAATTCAGTTTTACAAGCGTATGGGGAGAACAGCCGGGGAATCGGAAAATGGCGGAGCTTAGATCGGCGCCGCTTCACAGTATCGATGTGCTGTGTAGCTACCTCAGAGCTTCCTCCAGAGATCACCCCCTTCTCCACCCTACCCTACTCACCACTCCTCTACACTTACCAAATCTTCGCAAAATACACCCAACCTTCCTGCAGCCTTTTTCAAGAGAGAGAAAGTGGAATATCCCCTGAGGATGGTTAACGTGAAGGGAGTCGCTCCAGAGAGCGATAAGAAGGAGAGCGAGTGCGTCGAGGATGTGTTTAACAGGTAGGGTGTGTTAGATGTTGGGTACCGTGGGTAAGCGGTCCTGCCGTGAATCCTGCCCACGCTGCTGCACAATACGGTTTTGCAACACCGATTCGCAACACCGATTCGCAATACCACCCCGCTACACCACTTCTCCACACCGCTTCTCCACACCAGGTCCATCCTGGAGGGCATCCAGTACGTCAACCTCCAAATCGACAAGCTGAAGGAGGAGGACCAAATAAAGATTTACAGAAAGTCCAAGGAGTACGTCTCCTTCCTGGACAGCTTGAGGGAAACGCCCACGTACCTCAACCTTTACAACAACATCAAAGACGTCATGGTAAGTCGTCGCCGGAGCGACTTCGTTGTCTCCACGTTACGTGTCTAGTTGCACATTTGCCCATTTGCGGCGAAGAGGCCACCCAGCTGGCGAGAACCAAACCGATCCGAATCGAGCCGCACCGATCCGAACCGCACCCAACCGAACCGCACCCAACCGAACCGCACCCAACCGAACCGCCCCCAACCGAACCGAACCTCCCGCTCTACCCCGCAGATCAAACTGGCGTACGAAATTGTGCGGAAGAAGGTTTACAAAAATTTTAACCTCCATGATGACGTGGCGTGTGAAGAGGAGGACGGTCAGGTGAAGGAGCAAACCGCAGAGCAGACCGTAGAGCAAACCGCAGAGCAAACTACAGAACAAACTACAGAACAAACCACAGAGCCAACCGCGCAAACAAACATGGTGGAAAAAAAACCGCCCTGCGGAAAGAAAGCCATGTCCGAGGAAAACGAAAACTGCATCCTGGCGCATCTGTTCAACCTCGTGCACGAATCATCCAACGTTATCATTAATGGCTACTTCGAGAAGGAAAACCACCTTAACAAAAACACATTACAAGAAATAAAAAAAAAATAACATCACAAATGTAGATAACTATCTGTTCAATGTGGTACAGGAAAGCGAGTTTTTATTGAAGCATAGGAAGACTGCCCATTTCTGCGAAGCTATGTTGGTTTTTCTTTTTAGGAAAATCACGTTTTGCGAAGAAAGTATCACGAGGAAACACTTGTCACAGTTGGAAACGCAGGATTGTAATCATGTGGTTAATATGCTGCTACACTACTCGGAGTATGACGAGGAGAAAGACGACACACACAGAGACAATTACATGTACGAAAAAAAATATAAAAAAAACAGAAATAAAAAAAATAAAAATAATAAAAAAAACCAGGAAGACATGTTAACATGGGTCATAAACGCCATGCAGGAAAAAAACGCCAATTCTTATTTGTTCCATTATATGGATCACTTTGGTGAAGTGATGCTACACCGAAGGGGAGTAAATTGCGCGGCGGAGGGAACATCTGAGGGGGTGCCACCTGTTGAGATACCACCTGTTGAGATACCACCTGTTGAGGCACCACCTGTTGAGGCACCACCTGTTGAGGCACCACCTGTTGAGGCACCACCTGTTGAGGCACCACCTGTTGAGGCACCACCTGTTGAGGCACCACCTGTTGAGGACGCTGAGCAGGAGAACATCATCTCGATTATAAACTTGCCACAAAATGAAGAAATTAAAAAAATATTTATTCATGTCCTGTACACATATGCCAAAACATTGCTCATAATAAGTAGCCACCCCGGTGGCCAAGCCCACCAGAAACGACAGCGTGTGTGCTACGAGCAGTACTGCGTGGAGAGGAGCGAACGGGCAAAGGACAACCTTTCAGGGGAGGGGGACAACGAGGGGGGTGTCCCAAACGATCAGATCTACGACAACTTCGAGTGCCACAACAATTTCGACTCATATGAGAAGTACCTTAACGGAGAAAATGCGGACGCCTGCATTTCGTGCCTGTCAGCCTACGTGGAACTTACCAATTTTGTAAGAAAAAGGGAGCAGCGCAGATTTACTCCCCAAACTGTGCATCCACAACTGGGTTGTAAGCCATTCGGGGTGACGTGTCCCTCTCGCACACCCCACGGAAAACTATCGCTGTCTCCCTCGCGCACACCCCACGGAAACCTGCCGCTATCCCCCTTTGCAGGAAAACACCGAAAGCATTTTCACCTTAGCCCTGGTGTACCTAAACGCCCACAAGTATGCCGAGGCCGAGAAATTAGCTAGCTATTTGATAGAAATTCTGAAGAGGAAAGAATGCCAAAGGAGAAAAAAAGGAGGACCTCCTCCTTCTCCTTCTTCTCCTACTTCTTCTTCCTCTCCTCCTCCCTCCCCCCCTGGGGAACCACCAGAGGAAGAACCCCCCATGGACATGAAAAAGTTGCACCTGTACAGTTCATTTAGCCAACCCCACATAGACGTAACTGTGGAGATTTGCATATATATAAAAGCCTTATGCTTCTTCTTCCAACGGAACTACGTACATTACTACATTAACATGAGCATCCTGATGAGCGCCAACGAAAATAAGCTGCGGCTGGAGGTTGAGAGGAGTGCCTCTGTGTTGGGGGGTCATATGGGGGGAAACGACCCCAGCGGAAAAAAGGCAAAATGCGAAGAGAGTGAAAGGAGAGATAAGACAGGGTTCTCCTCCCGCAATAGCGGCAACGTCGACAATGTCGGGGATGTCTCAGGTCTCTCAGGTGTCGCAGATAATGCGAGTGACGAGGAGGGACGAGCCCAAGATCAAAATAGGAAAAAAAAAAAAAAAAAAAAGTACGAAAGGAGGAGAAGACACACCCCAAGGAAACCCCGAAGGTAACGCAAATGGATTGAATGACCAACCCAGCACAGACAAGGAGGAGCCAGAACAGGAAGGTGCAAAAGCGAAAGGAAGAAGGAACAGTCAAAGGGAACAACCAACCCTAGGGGCACATCAAACCCTGGAGAATTTTCACGAGACAAATTCGTACAGCCACATCCTAGTCAAGGACACTCTCATGTTGTTGTTTTTGATTCACTGCATAAAATTGAACATACTAAATGTCGTGATGTTTATTCACGAAAATCGACGCAAGTTTTTAACTCAGTCGTCTTTGGAGACACCTCTGTACAGACAGCTCATCATCCGCGCGTTCTTTGCAGTGGGAGGTGGGTCCCAAAGGAGCGCTTCGAAGAAGGGCATCCGTGTGGCGCACACGGGGTTGCTTCTCCCCTCCACGCTGCTTCTCCCCTCCACGCTGCTTCTCCCCTCCACGCTGCTTCTCCCCTCCACGATGCTTCTCCCCTCCACGATGCTTCTCCCCTCCACGATGCTTCTCCCCCCCACGATGCTTCTCCCCTTCAGAATTCGCCAAATGTATGGAACTGATAGACGAGACGAGCGAGCACCTGCGTAACTTGGACGTCCTGTACATCTATGCACAGAGCTCGTATAAGCTTGGCGACTACCCGAAGTGTGTAGATCTACTGAAGCGATATTTGCCTCTGTGTCGATTGAGAAATATCCGTGTAAAGATACACCTCCAATTGAGTAAAATTTATCTATCACTTGGCAAATTTGAAGAAAGCAAAAATGAGATTAAAAACTCACAACAGGTTTGCACAACTAGCTATTCGTATCTCTACTTGGCTTGTTACTACTTAAAAAGAAAAAAATATCTGCAGGCGTACAGGTTGTTATACAAGTCCAACGAAATGAACCTATTCAATCACAAATTGTGGGCTTATCTATGTATGGCGTTTTTGCATCTCGGTATGCGGGTATGTGTTCATCCTTATGTGATCATTTATTCCTCTAATTGGAAGAGCCACACCGTCGTGTGTTTTCTCTCTTCTACGAATAGATGGATGGAGGGAGAGAGAGGGAAAAAAAACAGAGCGGAACAGAGCGGAACAGAGCGGACCAAAGCGGACCAAAGAGGAACAAAGCGGTCCTAAGCGGTCCTAAGCAGTCCTAAGCTGCCCTAAGCTGTCCTAAGCGGACCAAAGCGGGCATTTCACTTTACCTTCCCTCTCTTGGCTGACCCCCATCTGCAGGACCAAGCTGATAAATGTTTAGGCAACTTTATAAAAATGAAAAAGTACGACAAGGCGATTATTTTCGAAATGGTGGAGGCATACAAAGAGGTTGGATACGAGGAGGGAGGGCAGGTGTTGTTAACTGTGCATCCTGCAGGGGGAAGCTGACGTGTGGGGGAGGGGGAGTATACTCCGTGGGACACTGTCCAAGTTTCGCAGGGAGTAGCCAACCGGGGGCAGCCTGCTCCGGAGATGGGATGAGGTGATATTCGAAAAATAGCTAGTCAATTTGCTAGTCAATTTGAGAGCCATTTTTCGAGCCATTTTTTCGAGCTGGCCTTTCCTGGATCCCTCCCCCCCGATGCGCGCAAGGAAGGAAAACAGAAGGACATCGGACTTCTAATTGGGGCGTAAGTTTCTGTAGGGGGGGTATAGCCTGCCCCAGCTGTGCCCCCTCCATACGGAAGAGAGAGAGGGGAAGCCCAGGCGAACTACCCCCATTCATGTCAAAAAAAAAAAAAAAAGAAAAAGTGAACAGTGCAGCCTAACAAAGAAATCGCTATCAAAATGAAGTACAAATGTGTGTTTTTTTTTTTTTCTTTTTTTGTTCCTATTTCTATCGCCCCCTTCTAATGTCACAAAAAGGAAAATGAAAAAGGGATTTTTTTTTTTTTTTTTTAAATGATATATGCAGGAGAAAAAAAAAAAAAAAAAAAAAACGTTAAAATTCGCAGATTGGAATTACAAACGGGTTAGGCAGTTTTGGCAAAAAAAAGGGCCAACCCACATTTCTCACTTTTTTTATTTTTCTTCTCTCCAAGGTGTGTATGGGGGAACTACAATAACAGTAGTCTCTACCATCTTTTGCGGCCGCTAACACTGGGGGCGCTGCAAACTAGCAGCAGTCGTAACATGAGAGCAATTTTGTCAAAATAATTGATAAATAATCGATAAATAATCGATGCTCGTTTGTATATGGGTTGGAACAGTTTTCTCACCTCATTCCTTTTATCGAGAGAGGCTGGTGAAGGGTGAGACATCCGTCGGGGTGGTGGTGGCTACATCATCGCGTGGCAAGAGGTTAGGTATAGAGAACCACGGGTGTATCCATCGGTGAGTTAGCCGCGCGTCGCATATGCGAAGTCACACCGCTTTTGCATACGTGATTTGGGACAGCTTCGCAAAATGGTCCAGGGGCAGATCAGGCGCGAAAAACGCACGCGAGTGAGAAAGGGAAGTCTACTCGGGCCCACCACAAACGAGCAGCAGAAATAGGAGGAAAAGCAAAATATCGCGAGAACGGAAAGGTATACCAAGCAACGCGAGAGCGGAAAGGCGCACCAGGAAACACGAGCGCCGCAAAACAAGCCAAGCAACACGAACGGACGAACGGGCAAACCATGCGCGGCCGCCCCCCAAAATGATTAAAAGTGGACGTGGAAACCAAAATTGGAAAAACGCAGCTGGGTACCTTGTCCTCGTGTTATCCTACGTGCTTATATCGGTGCTGTTGTCATTATACTGCCTGATCAGGAGGGTAAAGGGGGAGCTGCAAAAATTCCGACCGCTAATATGGCAGCTGTGCCGACCGCTAACATGGCAGCTGTGCCGACCGCTAACATGGCCGCCGTGCCGACCGCTAGCATGGCCGCCGTGCCGACCGCTAACATGGCAGCTGTGCCGAATTAAAACACTTATTAAGAAAGCGAGCAACAGAATTTTCACCTCATTCACGTGGTTCGATCGGAAGAGGCACTGCACTGGTCAAGATATTCTACGAACAGTTGCCAACCTTTTTAAGAGACGCAGATGGACCGCATCCGATCCAAAAGAAGGAAATGCTAAAACGCCAAAGCATTTATATATTGTTTTAAAAACGAGCGATGTTATTATACTACGGGGGGAGAAGAAAATTTCGCCGTACCTCGTGAATATTGCTATGTTCCTGTATGAGCACAAAGTGGCACATGTGAGTATCTACGTGGCTGAGTGCCTTTTGGACTCTGTCTTTTTCGATGACTTGGCGTGTGGGTTGCACAGGCGCGGGTTTTTGATGCGCGCCTCCGCAGGGGGGGGTCGCGGTGATGCCGATATTGGCGGCGATGGGGGTGATGCCGATATTGACAGTATTGGCGGCGATGGCGGCGGTGCCGATATTGACAGTGTTGGCTGTGATGGGGGCGACATGGCTGACCCGCGCAACGCCGCTAACCTTTTCAACGGGGGTCAGCACGAATTCACCGTCGTGAAGCGAGGCCCCCCGCAAGCGCCCCGCACGCTCCACCTAAAATTCGTGAACAAATCGAACTCGCACAACAAGCTCATCGACGCAGCGGAAGGGAGCAACATCACCTCAGAAGGGGAGGTAGTAACGAATGCACTGCTCCATCCCGTGTGCAATAAAACAGTGGAAGGATTAATAAAAAAAGTTATCGACTTTGACAAAAAAAGGTTATTTGAAGAAAAGGGGAAAACCTTTCAGAGGATGTGCTACGTTATGTTTCTTCTCATCACCGAAGTGAAACAAATAAGCATAACGCAGGTAAAACGAGTCCTTCCTTCCTTATGCAAGAAGGTGGAGTGGATCGTGACACATATTATAAAACGTATCACTTGTTTCGTTACACAGTTTGGGGTGTTATACTCCCCAGTTGGCACAAGCGAAAGCAACCTTTGGGAAAAAAAACACACACAGAACTCGAGAACAAAAATTTCAAATGCTAACCCTACCATGGAAGAAGTAGACAGGGATGACTTCACAAGCAGCGAAAAGGAACCCGAAGGAGATACAAAATCAACACTTGTACTTATGAATGAGTTTTTAAAAAACTCCCCTTTGAAGGATCAGCAATCTGTTGACACCATAAAGCAGCTAATAGAGAAGAATATCCCTCTGTATGTCCAACCCATATGTAAAGACATTTTCGAATTTTCTTTTAAGGACACAGAAGTGGATGTGGTACTGTCCTTAAGGATAGGACTTACTGATTATTTGGCTTACCTAGTTACAAGCTATCAGAATGGCAAATCTGTATCCAAGGAAAATTTTGTGCATTTTTTGAAGGACTATTTTAGTTCCTTTTTTTTTTTGTATAATATTATTCACCCTTTTAACAAGGACGGGATTCAGCCTTGGGTTTTGTCCAACGCGGAGATTTATGAATTTTTTGATTACAGCGTTGCGTCTGTGCGGCAGGCGCTGGCTTACTACGGCAGTTCCCAGCAGAGACACGGCTGCTGACTCCCCGCACAGTGAAGGGTGCGCATGTACGTATGTATTATGTATGTGTGAATGTATGTATGTGTGTATGTATATATATATGTATACGTGTGCGTTTTTTTTCCACCCGTGCTGAGTTTGCGAACGTGCGCCCCCGGCGACAACAACATCGTCTTCGCGCAGTAACCATCTATCGAGCTGCACCACAGGACCAAACGAATGGTGCGTAGAGTCCCAGTTTAGGAACCCCACACACATACCCCACGTATTGGGCGGTCAACTGTTCCGTGTGGCGCAGTTGTCCCGTGTGGTGCAGTTGTCCCGTGTGGCACAGTTGTCCGCGTAGCGCAGTTCTTCCGCGTGAGCTGCACCCCAGGTAGCATTTGCCATTTGGCGTCGGCGGGGAGGGAGACGCAACAAGTGCTCGCTTTCGTCAAGGGCCGTGCTGCCAACCAGAGGGCAGCCAACAAACGTGCCATGACTGAATCACTACTTCTTGGCAAATAATTCGAAACGGCGCTTCTTCTGTTTGGCGGCCTGCGCGACGGGGTTTTCTTCCGCATCTGTTGCCGCTTCCTTAGCTGCCCACTTGGACGCCTCCGTAGCTGCCCACTTGGATGCCTCCATAGCTGCCCAATTGGACGCCCCTTTGCTGCCCACTTGGACGCCCCTTTGCTGCCCTTCCTTTCGCCCGTCGTGGGCCTTCCCTCGCGCGCGACGAGTAGATGCTTCTCAAAACGCCTCAGAAAGATGTACACACGCGCACGCAGGATGGGAGGGGCGAGTTGCTCAGTAGGGTGCACACGGGCATCCCTCGGCAAAAAATCCCACCTCATATAAATTTTCTTCTTCCTCTCAAACGTTCATCCCTGTGTAACAACTGCGCGCGAGGAAGTTCACCTGGGCAAGTTGTGTGTGCGTCGTGTAACGTGCGTGATGCCTCCCGCATGGGTGCGCGTATTTCGCCTTTACTGTTGCCTCCACCTTTGCTTCGATTCCTTCTCCACTTCGCGGTATGCACATGCCACAGCAGGAGGGCGCCTCCAAATGTGCATTCGTTGCGTTTCACCTACGCCGCTTTATGTTTCCTCCTGCATAGCCCACTTCGCCCGTGCCACACGACACTGTGCGTGGCTGCGCATACAGTTCTTCCCATCATCCGGACTCCTCCCATGCGGATGGCCAAACGAGAGGTGATCACATCAAATGAAAAAAAAGAAAATGCATCGAAGCATATCCTTACCACAAATGTAAAAGCACAAATTATGCCCGCGCAAAGAGTTGCCATTTTAATACACCATTTTGGCACGTAAAATTTTGCAAAAAAAAAAAAAAAAAAAAAAAAAAAAAAGGTGTAGCCATTTTGCTCACAATTTTTTACGTGTGTGGCAAAAATTTCACAACGAGAATAAAACAAAAATTTTTCATTCCTTTTTAAGCATTTAAAAAAGAAAAAAAAAAAAAAAAGACCTCCAGTTGGTAACACACGCTTCCACACGCTTCCTGTTTTTTCCTGGCACTTCCACACTTTGCCTACGCGAATAAATACGCTCATTCACTCGTTGAAGTTTTTAAATCGTTGCGATTTGCAATTGCAGTGTTCCATTGGCAGGTGTGTTATTTCTGCATGTGCCGCGCTGCACCACCCCCCCCCGCTGTGTGTTCACTATCAGTTGTAACGCAATAATGATGCCGCAAACAAATGAAAGAGGAAAAACACACAATGAAAATTTTCTTAATGTCGTGAAGCAGTTAATAATTTAAATATTTTTTTCCCCTCCCTCTTGTCTATCCACATGCGCCAGTAGATGTCTCTTCACAAATGTGTGCCGACGTCTACTCCATTTGATGCATGCGCACTCACCTGTGTAGGTTGCGGCGTGCGCATGAACAAAGAAAGGATTTTTTTCCCTTGGGTGAAACCCTCCTGTTGCGATAAACTGCACGTATAAAGCAGTCGTCTCGTTTGTTCTGCCTGTCAATCGTGTGTTTGTTTGGCCGTTTGATTGGCCGTTTGTTTGGTTGTTTGCTTATCCATTTGTCTGCATGTCACTCGTGTGTTTGTATGTCCGTTTGTTCATCCATCTGTTTGGCGCTTGTTTGTTCACCTGTCTTCCCCATACTCATTCCTCCCCCACGTCGCTTCTCCCCAACGTGTGCGCCTCCAAATATGTAGACCCCTCACACACGTGTGCAGGAGTCCACCAAGAACCCCGTTCTGACATGCCCCTTTTGACGTGCCCGTATTTTTCCGTCGGCCCTCCCCCACTCGACTTATCTGACTGATCTGACTGATCTGACTGACCCGACTGATCTGATTGATCTGACCGACCCGACTGCCCAACCGACCCGACTGATCACCACCAAGTTCGATTCAACCCCCCCCAGACAAAATGTACGTAACGGTAGGTGCCAACGACATCCTCTTAACGGTGAACGATTTTGTTAACAAGGAGACATCCTCATATCAGATAAGTGACATAAGCAATGAAATGAAAATAAGTGAAATAATTAACAAAATTAAAGTAAAAAAAAATTACACATATGACAATAACTCCTTAGTACTGTACTTTGCAAGAGTTGAATGCAAATTGGATGAGAAGCTTTCAACGTACAATAAGTCCAACAGAAAAACTGTAAAGCTGGAGTTATATTTGGCCAACTTAATTACAATTAACGTGAGAACATTGCAATCCTGTGGATCCGGAACAAGCAGATGTATTCCTTTTTGGTCCTTCTGCTTCAGACAAACAATCAAAATAAAAATAATTGACACATGTGAAGTTCGCGTGTTGAAGCAGAGAATATACAACCTTACCGATGAGTCCACTTCGTAAGAAAAAAAAAAAAAAAAGAGGACCAAGGAGGGAAGGGGGTCATATCTCCGACCGAACAAGTCCGTTTATTTGTCAAATATTCTACGTGTTTAATCTATGAACAAGTTACACTGCTGCAAGTGGAGGCACCTCGTCACATTTGCGTATCAATACCCAATTATGAGCGCCAGTGTGTCTTTGCATCCACGCGTCGCTTCATTTTACCCCCTTCCCCCCTGACATACATGCATACATGCGTACATACATACATGCATACATACAAACAAACATACAAACACACTTACAAACACACACACAAACATTGCAGCATCCCTGTGGAGAACATCGTCCTGTTGTACAAGGGCGCGCCACTGAACAACTTCCTCACGCTGAAGGAATCCGAGCTGGTGGATAACTCCCGAATCGACTACTTCGTACCCATGTGCTACGTTTACAAAGAGAAGAAGGCGGGGATGGCAGACTCAGAGGATGAGGACGACAGTGAAGATGATGGGAATGACGGTAGTGACGCGATTGTGAAGAACGCACAAGGGGAAGGTAACAGGGGGGTGGACGAGAAGAAGGGGAAACGTGAAACTAGTTCGATGAGCGAAAATGTTGAGAAGAGCGACAGTGTTGCGAAGAGCGAAAGCACAATCAAAAGGGAGAACAGCGTGAAGGAACCTACTCCGAAGAAGGAACCTACTCCGAAGAAGGAACCCACTCCGAAGAAGGAACCCACTCCGAAAGAAGGAACCTAC
>NC_020398.1:528819-566074 GCF_000321355.1 Plasmodium cynomolgi strain B
TACGAATGTGCAACTCTGGCCAAGTGAGGTGCCCAAGGGGGTAGGGATCCTTTCACGTGGGTGCATCACAGATGCGTGTGTGTATATGTTTATGGGGTCCCTTCTCATGAGATGATCCACGCTTTTCCCATGTGTGCCTCTCCCCGCATGTTGCTATTACCAGATTGTGCTTGACCCGCCTATTTTCCTTCCTGAAATATTTGGAGGACAGTGTATTTTCCTGAGGCGAAAAAGGGGGGGACATTTTCCAGACAGGGAAAATTGAGAAATTTACGCGTTGGGACTGACATGGGAATCACATTAAGAAGAAACCGTGTAGGATGTACTTTCCCCGGTGGTGTCCCTCTTTGGGCGTTAATTCTATGGCATAGAGGAGGTTACATTTTCCGATGAGGAATTCCTTTGCCTGTTATGCATTCCGTGTTGGTTGGAAATTTCTTCTTTTTCATCTTTTTCTTCTTCTTCTTCTTCTCGTCGTCGTCCTCGTCCCCGTCCTTCTTCTCCCCTTCCTCCTTCCCCCTTCTTGGGCTGATCCTTAAAAAGAACGTACATGTTCACACCTCGAGCGTGTAATACGTCGATGTCGCACAGAGAACGCGCCCTGCCGATGAAGTAAAAAAATAAATTGTGTTCTGCCTTGGGGGGACGTCGTACACTCCTATGGGCTTATGCCAACATGTAGATGGACCCATACATACAGGGAAATAACTATTTTTCGATAAAAAAAAAAAAAAAAAAAAGTCTACAGTGATGTGCAAAAATGAAATTATATTCCTTTGTCCGAATGGTTAATGGTTCCTTCCTTTTTTCTTTTTTTTTTTTTTTAAAGACAAAAAAAAGGCAAAAAAAAAAAAAAAAAAAAAAAATGCCGCTCGGGGGGGGTCCCACCTCCAAGGGAGGTAGCGAGTGGGAAAATGAGCGTGCCTTTTTGCCACCCTCTTTTTTGCCACCCTTTTCTGCCTCCCCCTTTTCTGCCTCCCCCTTTTTTGCCGCCCTTTTTTTTTGCCACCCTTTTCTTCCTCCCCCTTTTTTGCCGCTTTTTTTTGTGAAGTCTTTCCCCCGGGGTAGCAACACCGAGAGGCGAATTTTCCGCCTCTGTGCGGTTCCATCACCTGGAAAGGTTTCCCCCCCAATCCAGGTTTATTTCCCCCCACACACGGAAAAGCCACATTAACGCACGGATAACATCACATAGTGCCCACGTAACAGGCGCATACGCGATGCTCATCAAGGCTTAAATGAACGGCACCACGGTGAACGCATCCCCCTACACAGACGCGCACCGCAATTTTCCCGACACAGTTGAAACACCCAGCACAGGAAGGCTGCACACGCAGCGGTGACCGTTTTAGAAAACGTTAGAAGACAACACAGATCAGGCGTTATCTCGCAGATGGACAAGAAAAAATAAAAACAAAGCGCTTCTTCTGTCGCCATCGCCGCAACCCCCACGCAGCGCGTTAGGCAAAAGCACGAAGTTGTTGTGGCGATGCACAGCGACGTAGGGTAATCACCCCGACGCGCAAACGGGGAGAACCTAAAATGATACACAAAAACGTATTCGCGCGGAAAGAGAGACTCAAAAGTGGCTCCTTGCCGCTTAAGGTGTCGCCCAATTTGCGAAGCAACAAAAATGCTCTCAGAGGAAATATCCCTGTTCTACCTCATTACATAACTGACGTCCACGGCCACATCTTGTAAAGCGATTTTGTTGTTCTTCCCGACATATACCTCTTCTTCCTCACAACTCCAACCTCGTGGGGGAAGAAAACTTCCTCACGGCGCCACCATCATTCCTGCACAGAAGGAACATTCCCGCGTAGTTCTTCGATGCCCTTTTGCCCACTTTGTGGACACAGTACTTGGTCTTCATCCCGCAAGGAGACACATCAACGTGCCCCAGTTCATTGTCAAAGGAGAAAGAAAACCCAAGAAATATGTTATCGTATTTATTTTTGTGAATATCGGAACAAGCACCCTGCACATCGGTCATCACGTTCGGCTCTCCAATATATGTCACTTGCAATGAGTTGATGCTGTGAAAAGATTTTGGGGCGCAAAAACCCCACAGGAGGTAATCAGAATTGGCCTTCACATGACTAATTACACACTTGGCTTCACCGACGGGACATGCCTTGACTTTCACGCTGGTCAAATTTTTATTTTTCTCCAACTTCATCTTAAACCCGAAGGCTAAGCTACTCCCCTCTGAGCACTTACCCTCTAGCGATGTTTTCCCTGACGTGTGATTTCCATTTGCATAAAACGTTTCAAACTGGACAAAATTATACCTCACGCAATATAGCCATCCGAAGGAAATAACAGAATCGCTTTCATTTATGTGGGAGCATGAAATGTCATACTCTCCCTTGTTGAGGCAAGGGTACACACGGATCTTCGGTGCTTCTCCTCCTTTGGCTCTATGCCCCGTCGGCCTCTCAGATCTGTCATAGGTGAGGATAAACCCAGTACTCTTAACATAACCAACAGGGCAACTCAAAATGAGAGAACCTTTGGAAGATCCTGTTATTTGCTTCCCATCAGACAGCACATCTATAATGTCTTGTGAGAGGTAGTACTTTTCCTTGTCCATTCCGTACAGGCTGTTGTAGTAAACCAAGGCCTTGTCGTATGATTCCTTTTTTCCCTTACGCATGAACGAGCTTAGTGATATTAAGTCCAGGTGCACTGGAAGCAGGTTGGTGTAAATTGAGTCCTTCCACACTGTGTACGTCAGTTGGTTCCACCCGTTGTACGTTTGGTTTCCCCCGCGGATGTCCAGGCTGGCGGTTTTCTCCCTCGCGCGGGGCGGTTGGTTAAGCGGTTGGTTATGCGGCTGGCTATGCGGCTGGTTATGCGGCTGGTTATGCGGCTGGTTATGTGACTGGTTAAGAATATGGTCAGCACCGCCACCGCCGCTACCACCGCTACCACCGCTACCACCGCTACCACCGCTCCCATCGGCGCCCCCCCGCTTGGGACCCCCCTGCAGCAGCCATGCCGCCCTGAATACGTCCAAGTTGGGGACGTTCCCGAGGGCATACTTATAGCTGTATATCTTCGCTTCTTCCATCGTGCGCCGAGAAACTTCCATCGAATTAAAGGACCGCCCCCCAAAGTGCGCAGACACAACTAAGTGGGTTCCATATTTCTGGAAAAAATCAATCCACGGTTTTATGCTTCCTGCGCATTGTTCGTTCCTCGCACTGTGCAGGTACCCCCCCTCCAGGCATTCCTTTTCATTCGCCTTCTTTCCCCAAATGGGCAATTTCTCCGTCTCCAGTAAGAACTCTCTATTAATATGCCTAGTGGTGTCTCTTAAGTTGTACGTTACGTATTTGTGCACACAGCTGTTCTGTGCAACTAGGTATTTTTTCCTTCCTATTTCTAAGTCGGCAAAGTAGCTTTTGTATGGCATGGAGGCAGAAAAGGGAACTATGCTGGTATTCACGTCTTCAACGTTTATATTATCCATGGCTAAGTGAGTAACATCATTGATCCCTTCGACGAAGCTGAAATATTCGTCTCTGTGACAGGCAACTTGGCTGATCATGTCCAGAGAATTTCTCGTATCAAATATTTCGTTTCTAAATCCTGGGTCTTCCACAAGCTCGTTGTTTGGCAGTGGGTAGCCGAACAGGATGTCGTACCCCTTCCCTATGTACTTGCTGAACGGTTCATCGCTACCACGGTCGATAAGGTCACTTCGGTCGATGCGGTCGATGCGGTCACTGCGGCCGATGCGGTCACTGCTGTCACTGCGGTCGATGGGAGTGTTGATCCTCTCGCTGTTCCCGCTGCCTCCGCTCTTGGGGTCTCTACACAAGGTGAGGAGCAAGCAGACCCACACACCTAATCGTTTCGTCGCCAAATGGTTAACCATTTTGAAAGCGCTTTTTGTCACAACATTGAAAGGGCTGAGGGGGGTTACCCCCGTGTGCGTAAAAGTAAAGCAAATAATAGCGTAAATGTGATGAACGCACACAAAAAGGCTCCCCCTAGCATGTTAAAATTAAAACGTGGCAAAATATGCTTCAAAGAAATTAAAAGATGAAGCATTCAACAGGACAACCACAAACGGGACAGACGCGCTTGGTATCCCCAGTTATATTAACCCCAAGACGCCGTAAAAAATGAAACAAAAAAAATGAAGTAAAAACAGACAAAATAAAATGTGTCAAGCAAAAAAAATGTAATTTGAATTTACACAGAACTTTCTCTTTAACTGGTGGGAAAAAAAAAAAAAATTGCCTCGCTAAATGAGTGCACGGAACAACGTTGCCTACATGGCGTCAACTGTAGGGAAAAATGCAGCTAGCCAAAAAATATATTCTGACTGTTAATAAAAAAAAAAAAAATTGCACACACATATGCACGTCCATATGGCTAGCTGTGTGTGAGTCTTTACCACCTTTTCGATTACGAGCGAAGGGGTGGAAACAACTAGGTGGGAGCAGTTCCCCCTCCCCTCGATATGGCCATTCCGCTTTTTTACAAATCCAGCAAGGTAACAAAAAAACGCCTTTTCTCCCCTTGATGCATATTTTCCCATAAGTGGGATGGCACCAAATATACCTTGTCAAAAAAGAGCTTGAAGTAGTGCAGCTGGGCTATGGCCGCCTTGGTCAAGCGCTTCTCTTCAAGCAGGTTGGTAGCGCAAGGGGGATTAAGACCAGTGTGCAATTCGCCCACCGTGGTGTAGTAGTAATTCTGCGTTCCAAATAAGATGGCTACTTTGCCTTTGCTCTGAGCACGTTTCGCAAATATGTAGTGAGTGTAAAGAAAAACAGAATTGCAGTTGGCATTTTTAACAAGCTTAAACTTGTAATCCGTCTGAGGTAGGTCTTTCAAAACTTGGCACATTTCGTTGAGCGATTTTTCGTGATACGAAAATTCTCTCCTGATGTGTTCACTTTGGCTAAGTTGGCTTTTCTCCTCCCGAGCGGGCCCCACGAAATAGGTGGACAGAAAATATCTATTCATTTGGACATGTTTCAAAAGCGCTTTATCTACATGTGGATAATACATCAGTGGAAGCAACTTCTTAAGCGCGTTTACACCGTCGTTATGGTGGTACTCCCTTACCGCGTCAATTTTGTAGAAAAAAAGGCACTTCATGTGTTCCCCGCACAAGTTGTAAAAATTTTCCACTTGGTCTCTTGAGTGGTGATATATGAACTCGGTGAGGAACGTTCGTATGATCATCACGTAGATGTCTATCCCCACTTGATTTTTCACCTCATTCATGTTGTCTTTTTTGTCATCTGGTTTGCAATACATGGTTGTGACCCTTTCTTCCATCGACCCATTGATCCACTCCCCACGGTGTGATAAATTGTGATTCTTTTTCGAGTGAGTGTGCCCCTTAGTGAGGGTATCCCCCCTCTCGTCGTGCCATTTGGATTCTCCATTTGGGGTTCCCCTCACCAAGGATGAGTCCAAAAGGGAAAAAAAATCGCTTATACGTTTGTGAAGCCGGATGGTCGAAGCGTCTCCATAGTGGTCATTAACCAGCACGAAGTAGCAGCAACAGTAGGCCATACATTTTACTTCTTCCTGGTGCATATTTTTGTGCCCACTCTGAAGGATGAACATGCTTTCCAAACAATTATGCGTCAATTGGGGGTACCTCACTGACATGAAGTTCGTAATGTGAATAATTTCAAACAGGTTCCTCAAAGTTACCTGCTTAGTGGCCTGTGCACGGCATTCGCTCATGAGGGTGCTTTCTGAATAGCTCCCCGACGGGTGAGACGAAATGAATTTCTCCAACTTCACATTTAACAAGTGAAGAATTGGGTGGCTTATCAAATTCTGGTGAGCGAAAATTTTCAAAAGGGTTACCAAATGGAGCATACTAAGACTTGACGCAAAAAGCAAAATGTGCTTATTTGCAAAGAGAATAAAATAACTGGAGAATGGCATAAAATTGTTTATAAAAAATATCAGCTTGGTAAAATCGTTGGCAGTATACGTCGAGATCCTTCTCGGCAGGGTGACTAATATTTTGGTGAGCATCCTATCATCCACATGGTTGAAGTAAGACAAGCTATTTAAGCAGTCCATAAGGGTACTCGTTTTGTACTGACTTAAATTCTTCTTAATATGGCCCACCAACACTTCAAATAAGTAACTGTTGTAGTAGTTCATGTTTTGCAACGACTTCAAAATGGAGCATATTTCCAGCGGTCGCAAAGATCCACATCGAGCGATTGCCACTCTGAACAGATTGCTACACACACCTATATCGTTGTATCCATATTTTGATAAAATGAAAATATGCTTATGAATGTCTTTTCCTAAATGGGTTAACTTCCCATTTGGTAGGAAGCTATCCACTGTGGTTACTCCCCTGTTGGTTTCCCCATTGTAGAACTCACCTTCGTAAGGAGCAAAGTGATTACGTTCCTCCTTTTGTAACTTCTGTGCACCTCCCAAATTTTTGTAAAACTCGGAGATGAAATTCAAAACAGATTCATTGTATAAATTGTTCCTGGCCAGAAAATACCCAACCACAAAGTAGTCACTACATTTGAACCTTTCCATATTTTTGCATATGAACTGCTGAATCATTTGTGCGAAGCTGTTTGGCATTATTAGCGGTATTGTCAATGTATCCACAAGGAGGAGGAATTCATTTAGTGTCATTTTTTGCACAAAATTTTGGCTACTCAACTTGGTCATAATGTGTAGCATTAGGAAAGGGGTCAAAAAGTTATTTTGCTTGTAGGCGTGTAGGACATATATTAACTCCTTCACTTGGTAGGTACTCATCCTGGAGACAATGCGAAACATGAGAGTACTTAAAATGTAGTACTTGGCCTTGTTGTTACGAAGTAGGTAGCTATTTAAATATGATAAGACTTGTTTCTTCTCTTTTAGCGTGATCACATTTTTTACATTTTTGTATCTCATCAACTGCTCACAATTCAGTTGTTCAATTTGTAGGTTCAGTTTGGACAGCATTACTTTGTTGGCACTTTCAAGCGCCATCTGCTTCTTCAGCTTTATCGCTTTTCTTGAGAGGGGGAGCGACTCTTCCTTAGTGGTTTCTCCATCGGTTGAATTGCGTGAAACTGCGCGTTTCGTTCTTCCGCTTATTGCGTTTGCGCGTGGGGTCGTAGTGCACACGCCACACCATCTGACAACATCACTTCTGTGGCTCCCCCAACTGGACATGTCAGCACTGCGTAACCATCTATAAACGACCAACGCCGTGCTCTTTCTCGCGGAGGCCATTGTTAAGCAGAACCCAGGCAACAATTCCTCCACGTCCTTTAGAGCTCTCCCTCTGCTGCTTCCTCACTGGGGGGACACTACACATGGGTGGCGGCATGGGTAGCTTCATGTGTATCTGCATGGGTGGCGGCATGGGGAGCTTCATGTGTATATGCGCACCTCCCCCCCAACGTGCTGGCCTCTTCAACCTCCAAAGTTATACCTTACACAGGTATTATACGCATCAGGTGAAGTCAAATGGGATATTAACCCCCCCCATCAGCGTGGCACCCTTGACTACCTCCCTCAAGCTCATACAACTACGCATGGGAAAAAAAGGAAGTGAGAAGAATCCCCTCACTTGCAGCTATACTCACAAGGTAATACGCTCCGAAGAACGCTCAAACTGGTGCGAAAAAATACTGCCTGTGCAGCGTAGCGTTAAGCACCAGTGGAGTATCTCCAGAAAGTTACTCGGAGCTGAAAGCTTCCCCATGAATAAGAAAAGCATTGCATAGATTGGTAGGTCATCACATATTTGTAATTTGTGCCATTAGGGTTGCTAAAAGTTTGGTGCTGCCCTCCGATTATTTTCTCCATACTGTGAATGTACCTACAGTTATATCCTCACACAAAAAAAAAAACTTCACGTCGGTTACGGATTTCCCCCAATGCAACATCAACTATAAGTGTAGCTCACCCTGCTGGAGCAGTCGATCCACAAGCAGTGCAATAAGTGGAACGGCTTCTTCCCCGAAACGGATATACCCTGTCAGTAGTGCTTCTCTTTTTTCTGTAGCCCCTTTTGTTTCTCCTATGTGTGGGAAGGCTTCACCATTTCGGCGATTCCCAGCGAATGAGGAGAATGATGCCCCGTTTGGGTACCTCAACGGATGCACCCCTTCTGTGTGTTCCCCCAACGTGAGCAAAGACGCTACTGAGAGGATTGACGCGATTAACCCAACTGGGGGCGCGAGGTATTGCGGAGGTTCTTCCAGCTTTGTTTATGTGTATCATTCCCTTCCCGCAGCTGAACATTTGTGCACGCAGCAAAGTGCAAAGCTTCGAAGATGGATTTTCTCCGTTTTGTGTGCGCTGTGCGAAATTTAGGAGGGGGAGAGCTGCATAAAACACCTCAAAAATGCGCACAAATGGGGCTAACAAATGGGGTTAACAAGTAGGGTTAACAAATGGGGTTAACAAATGGGGTTAACAAACAGGGTTATCAAACAAGGTTAACAAGTAGGGTTAACAAGTAGGGCTAACAAATGGGGCTAACAAATAGGTGCGCATCGTACTCACATACACACGCGCGTCCTCAAATGGGGGGTACCAATCCGCTTAAGTTACCACGCAGTAGACAGCCGATGAGGTCATAGAGTGTTGTTCTCTGCCTCACACTGGGGGAAAAACCCAACCAAGCAATGCAAAAAAAAAGAAAAAACGATCGTGCGGAGCAACTAACAACGCGAGCGCACAATTGGAACTTCTACACCACAACTGTGCAGCAAAAATTACGAACATCATATGAGTACCAGCAACGGAACGAGGCATAAAATCAAGAAGGAAAAAGTAAAAAAAAAAAACACATTACAGAAAACATCATCTAAGATGATCAGCGACGCGGGAAGCAGTCCATTGTATGCTAAACGCATAGCGGCACCCCGTGCCTCACCGCGTTGAATCACGTCTCACCGCATCGCCTCCCCCCTTTTAGAGAGACGAACAGACGATGAAAATGATCGGCACGTGCACTTCCTGGCTACGCACCTGCTCAACGCGAATCTTCAACTCGCAGGCGGAACTTCCCACGGGGCATATCAAATAATCATCTATGCTCGACGCAGTGTAATCGACTGCGAACCCCGCAATGATGAACTTCCCTCGCGAGCACTCCAACCTAACCAGGGCATTATCATTTAAGTGCATCTTTTCGCTAAACGATTTGGACTCCAACGTTTCCAGTAGTAGCCGCTTATTACTAGGCAGACAGTTAACCCAAAGAAAGCCCTGCGAATTTTCACCCACCTGAGGGGGAAGACCACAAGACGCTACATTGCTTCTACACGGTTCGATTTTCATGTTTGTCTGGATGCCCTTCTGCATTGTTAAGGAAAAACCAAAGCCTATTTTCATCTTCGAGGGACACGTAATTACTGTAGTATTTCCCTGAACTAGCTTTTTCATCTGGTGTATTTCTTGCAGGTTTTCCCGACTACATAGAACCCATCCAAATTCAAAACTTTTGTCTGATTCGATGTTTATGCCACTGGAACATTCTGTAGATAGTGGACATACGTGCATCACGTTATTATCATCATAAAGCCTTTTTTTATTTGTAATGATGAACCCGCTAAGGATTTTCTCCCCCGTCTTACACTTAGGCATAACATTGAAATTTATATTTTTGTCTATATATTGATTCCACCTCTTTATGTGCATCTTGTAGAGATCCTTTTCGCTTCTGTTCAACTGAAAGGGGTATGGGTTGTAATTGGCATAGGTCAAATTTGAGTAGAACTCCAAGGCTTTATAGTAGGCATTTTTTTCATCAGCTGATTCTATAAAATCGGAGAAGGGTATCAAAATTAGCTTTACAGGCTTTGCAGAACTTCCTTTGATAGAATTTTTCCATTTTTTGTGTGAAATTTTTGTTGTGCCGTTTTTTCTTCCGTGAGGGTTGTTTTCTCCAGTTTGCGCAAAGGGTGCCACTTCTGCTTCGCTACCCCCTTCCACCATGACGATCCGTTCAGCTATATGCCTGACTTTTTCACTCGATATAACCGAGCCGAAGAACAAAATGCCACGGTGGTGCCCCCCTCTGCTCGCACCGCCAAACAGGTTCAACCGTTTCGTGTACAGACGAATTTTTCTACCACCCTCTGTCAGATAGTCATTCTCTACAAACAAATTATTTATCACCCTCCCCCCGTAGTAAACCCCCGATATGAAGTGCGTTCCATACAAATTGAAGAATGTCATCCAGGGCGTAACCGTTTTAAGGCATTCCTCGCTATATTTATTATTCCTGTAAGATTGCAGATTGCATTTGTACTTGTCCCCCCCGATGTTTTGGTAATTCTTCCCCAGTTCATCCAACATGTTTAGAAAGAACGGGTCCAGCATATCGTCCCTCCTTTCTGATAAAGAGAACAAATACTTTACACAAATTTCTTTCTGCAGGATTATGGAATCTCCCTTGTTAATTCTTCCTACCAGCATTTTGTAATAATTCGATGCGTTAAAAGGGTGAATATCATACTGCGCTTCGAAATTGTAACTATTATATTCCTTATTGATGTCGTCTAATTCGTTAATTATGTGTATCTCCTTACCGCTTGAGCATTTCACGTTCGTCCTCTTGTAGGCTGTGTAAGATAAGCCATCCTGATTGCCCCTTTGATCCTCTGTTAAAGGGTGCTCACTTTCTTCACCTTCCCGATCACTCCTTGTGCTTAGCTTATTCCTTAGGACATACCTTCTGTACCCCATGTCTAACGCGTATAGAGGATCTCCCAACGGGTTTCCCCTAATAATGTCGTACGTCATTCCTAGGTAATTTATTAAGTGTTCCTTTTCTGAGGTGTCAACATTACTGGTGTATAAACCGGGGTTAAACAGGTCTTCACTTTTCGAAACGCAGCGCACCGACAGGTGAAGCATCAGTGCGGACGCGCAAATGGCGTAGCATTTCAGTCCCATATTTGTGAAGGTGTGTGCTTTGGCAGGTAAAAAAAATGCGTCAGCGAGGTTACATAACGGGGCTACTTAACGGGGCTACTTAACGTGGTTACTTAACGGGGCTACTTAACGGGGTTACTTAACGGGGTTACTTAACGGGGTTACTTAACGGGGTTACTTAACGGGGTCACTTAACGAGGTTATTTTTTTCCTAATTTTTATTCGCACTGGCATGAATGTTCAAAATAAAAAAAAAGGTGTGGGCTAATCGATGCACACAAAATGTCTTTTTATGACGCCTTCTATTTTTTAAGAAACGGCTTAAATTTTCCAATTTATTAGCAAACCAACGCGCAAAAGGAAGCTCATAAGTTGAAATATACGACACGATACGTCGGCGCAACTGGACAGTTGTTACTTCGACCAGTTGCACGTGATACATGCCCTCGTTTTATTTTGACAACCAAACGAGTTTACACTGATAGCAGTGTCAATGACGGTTGTTTAAAGATAAAGTGGGGGTATTCATGGGACAACAAAAAAAAAAAAAAAAAAAAAACTCATGCGTGTTAACTATGCACATAACATATGTAAAATCTGTGAGAAAAATTAAAGGGTTGCATAAAGGCATCATACTAAAAAACAAAAATGCCAAGGGTGATACAACAAATGGAAAAATAGAAGGATGAATTGGGCAACAGCATCGCATAAGGTTTGTGCCACTTGGAGTGTACAAAATTGTCTACATGCACTGATGTAACCATTCATACCTGCTTGCACACACAAGTGAGTTCTTACATGTTAACATTTTGCGCTACTTCCCATTTTTTCTATTTTTTTTTTTTTTTAGCTAGCCAAAATGGTGAAACTGATGCAAAAAAAAAAAAAATTCTCCAACTAGCCATTTTAAGGGTTCTATTCTGGCATATTTTTACAGCCAATTCTTAAACGTCTGAACGGGTCAGGCAAAAGCGTCATAATGTTAAAAAAAAAAAAAAAGTACAAAACACTGCGGAAGGACAAGCTTACACGGCTACATCCCTCACTGCTCCAATTCGCGCGCTACACTATGCATACGCGCAGTAAAGTCCTCAGTGGTCTACAAAATTATTCTGGGGTAGGTTGCGCAAAATGGGAAGCTCCATTTTCTTGCCATCTCAAGGATCACTTCTGATTTATCATCGAGTATATAACTGCAAAAAGGAAAGGGGAAGCAACAAATATTTTGCATTTCGCAATCTGTACATCTATGCTCATATTTGCCAACACAGGGGTGCAATAAAGTGTGTACGCCGTTTGGCACCCCCCTTCTGGGTAAACAACTGACACAGCGCTTACATTCGACGTTTTCTCTCGAAGAGCCAACTTTGCTCTCCACGTAAATGCAGCAAAATTTTGCGTACCTTTGTCCTGATCGGCAATTTTAAAAATCTTGAAGCTAACGCGCGGTCCTACTTCCACCATTTCGTTTTCTTCCTCCTTTTTAGCACTATTCAGGTCTATTTGGTTGGATAAAAAATTGTACATGTTGTTATACTCCCCCAGGCTATCATTTCGGTATGCCTCATTTATTATTTCCTTAACCGATTTTTGTCTTAAATTTGTCACATATTGGCGAAAGTAGATAGTTTCATCGGCGCTGTTGTAGCTGTATAGTATGACTCTCTTAGGTTTGTGCTCGTCGTCCGCTCTGAGATTTATATTGGGGAACATATTTTTCAGTATATTTTGTATAATGATTAAATAATTTAGCATCTCCGGATTTGCAGAATTATTGAAGTTTTTCAAAATGAGTAAAGGCCTAAATTTGCTAAAATTGTGAGAAGCAAATTTGGGAATTTTATTAGACCTAACCACGGATGCATTGGTGAAACTCTGAATGATAAATGTTAATGTCAGCTTGGTGTAATTGCTCGTAATATTATACATCAATTTTTTGTTGCTTATGTGTATGCTAATTGTATATTTATAGCATAACTCCTTCAGTTTTTTCTTTAACTCGGTTAAATTTTTTAATTTGTTTATGTATAAAGTTACCGAATATGGGGAGAACACTTCAGCTAAATCTCGACATAGCGATTTGAAAACGGAGTTCATTCCACTTTTCTTAATTGCAATTATGTTTGTTTTTTGGACAATTTGTTCTTCATGTTGCTTTGCAGTCTTTGGTTTACCCTCCTTTGCTTTTGCGTGTTTGCTGCCTTCTTTTTTTACCCCCCGTTTAAATTTTTTCCCCTTCTTGGCCGTCACCATGTTGTTGGTGTCACTTTTGCGTAATCTCCTACTTTTTATGCAGTGTGGTACTCTCGGATGGAAGTTTCGTACGTATGCGAAGGCGTCTCATGCGGGCAGGTACCTCTCTAATCTGTGCATACCTGCATGCGCATTTTCCGCGTCATGCAGTAGTGGGTAGTAAGTCGAACTCGCACCACACTTGGTGGGTATGAGGAGCATTATCTCAAATGGTTCTTGCGCAGGAGCTCATCTCATTGACGGAAAAAAAAAAAAACTTCACAAATTAGCAGAAATTTTCTAATAAAAAACGGCTTTACAAGTATTCTTCGCTGCAAATTTTGCCAGTTTGCAAAGAGAGAAAGCATAAAAATATGCGCAGAAAAGTGGCATGCTGTTATTTTTCCTTTCCCATGAACCTTTTTTATGAGAAAATTAAAAATTTGCGCTTTTATGCAACGGTAAGAGTTTTTATATAGATTACCATTGGGGCAAATTTTTTTTTTTTTTTGGCCTTCATTCCGCTCGCAAAAATATTTTCGTAAACTGGGTGGCCACGTAATAAAAAAACGGTACCGTGTAGGCTCAACGAGTGCAATGTAACATATGCCCATTTTAAGGGAGGGGAAAAAAAAAAAAGGAAAGAGTAACAAAGAAGCACGAATCCTCTATACGTGATCGCAAAGCACCAATTTGAAGTGGCGCATACGTGTGACGAATTTTTCGGGAAGTAAAAAAGCTCGCCCTGAAGGACGATCTGTTTAAGTAAATATGTTTTTTCCTTTTTTTCCTTTTTTGCCCTTTTTTTCCCGTTTTCGCCTTTTTTTTTCCTTTTTTTTTTCTCTTTTTTTTTTCCTATGAACTTCTCTCCCCATTTGGATGGTGAACGTGTTCAACGCAAGGCACCACATAACACTGCAGGGATGGTTTTGTACATGTGACACGCGACTCGACTGAGAAGGAAGAAGAAAAGAGGACTGTCTGTATGAGGGCTAACTGGACGAGGAGCGACTCTGTGAGGACTAACTGGACGAGGAGCGACTCTGTGAGGAATAGCTGGACGAGGAGCGACTCTGTGAGGGATAACTGATCGAGGGCCCACTGAATGAGGACGGTTTGGCATTGTAAAAAGTGCGCCCCACTCCCTACCATGTGGGCGAGCCCTTTCACACATATGCGATTAGGGGAGAACAGATAAACGCGCGCTGCTGAAACGGCTCCCGTACCCAACGTATCATGTCACCCCCATAACACAGAACAAATAAAAAAAAAATGGTCATTCTGCATGAACCGCTTAGCTAAACACCCCAAAGAAGAGAGCAAAAAATTAGAGGCAACCCTACGTAAAGCCAACAAGGAAATTACGTCAAACGGTTTATGTTTATGCGCTTGATCGAAGATAGATTGACCCCCGATTGGCAAAAATGATTTTGGAGATTGTCCCCCTGTACAGTCACAGGTTTTACAGCACACTGCTGATAATTAAAGACCTGGATTCTTCCAACAAGGGCTGCAAGTTGAGTAAGCTTTTGCAGGATGGCGATAAGGAAGAAAATATCAGTGTAGAGCCCAACGGGGAGGGAATTGAAGAGGACGCTGAACAACAACCCAGGGAAGAGTCCCCTGACCCCAACGGCGATAATAGAACGAGCAAGGATCAGGGGGACCCTCTTGTGAGGAAGACCTATAATTATGACTACCTAAACAACAAGGAAGATTTTTACGCTAAGGAGAAAGATAAAAATATTTATGTCCTTATTAATTGTGGGTGGGACGATCAGTTCCGCACGGAAGACGTGAAGAATGTGTTGCGGTAAGGAAGGAGCGGATGCACGTGCGTTGAGAAATCATACACGTGTTTACGTATCACCTCTTACGTGGAGGTGGAGCGTGGGTGCTGGTCAGTCCGCGCCAAGCCACGTCATACCACCATGTGATGGAATTTTTTTCACAATTTGTTCGTAATTTGTTCGTACTTTTTTGCAATTTTTCTTTCCTTTTTTTTCCCCCCCCCTGTAGGGTGTGCGAATATGTGGACGTCCTGCTAATCACGAACCACGGCCTCAGCTTCGTGGGGTGCGCACCGCTGGTTTTCCAGGAACTACAGAAAAGGAAGAAGAAAATCCCAATCATATGCCACGAATACGTCAAGGCGTACAGCAAATACGTCCTCCTGAGTTACTTCAAATGTACGAACAGTAGCAATTTTTTTAAATCTTTTAAAGATGACGAATATTTCAAAATCGTGAATGAGCTCTTCTACAATGTGACTTCGTTGGAGTTCAGAGAACACTACACCTTTAAGAAAATTATCTGTCAAAAAAAAAACACAGTTTGTATGCTTCCCATACATTTTGTAAATAATGGAGACAACATAGGATCGTCTGCGGTGATTATAAAATTTTTTAACTCCAAAATATTGTACTCTGTGAATACCCACATGTCTGATTATTCCTTCATCGAAAAATCGGACGTGCTGCAACAGTCCAATGTCTTCACGTACATTGGCAATTTTCGCTACACAAATAAGAATTACGCCAAGATGGTGGATATGAAGAGCATCTTGGGCATCGTCAACAGAACAATGAACAACCTCGGATGTGTACTGCTCCCCGTGGACATCGACAGTGAGGATGCACAGAGAGGATGCACAGAGGGGATGCACAGAGTGAATGCACAGAGTGGATGCACAGAGAGGAGGGGGACCATCTTTTTCAGGGGAGGAAAAATACCAAGTCGATGGAGCACAGCGTTGCCTCTTCGGCAAGTGTAAAAGGAGAGACACTGTGCCTACCTCCCCATTTGGTCCGGAGCGGTCGCCCATTTGGACCCATTTATATTTATCTCCTCATTCGGTTCCAACTCGAACACTCCTCCCCCCCGCAGGCGTTTTCCTGGATCTCCTATTCCACATCAACGCCCTCCTGGAGGTCAGCATGCAGAGATACGCCCTTTTGTTCCTCTGTCCCTATTCGTAAGAAGAGCCACAAAAGAATTGTCACCTGTTTGCCCGTGGGCATTATCCCCCTGAATTGCTCTCACTCATCCGCTTCTCACCCATCCGCTTCTCACCCATCCACTTCTCACCAACCCACCTCTCACCAACCCACTTCTCACCAACTCACCTCCCACCAACCCACTTCTCACCCCCCCAGGGAAAACTTCACCAGGCTGCTGTTCGCTTCGCTGACCTACCTGAACAGCCACATAAAAAACAATTTTCACAAAAACAGAGTAAATATTTTCAAAATGAAGAACCTAGTGTGTATAAACAATTACAGCGATTTTAAAAAGTACGAAAATGGGTATTACATTTTGTTCTCCTTCCCGGCCTCTCTGAACAACGACACGGTGAAGAAAATCCTGGCAACGTTTCTCACCAGGAAGAAAAACGCATTAATATTTACCAAGAGGTACCATCCTCCCAGCTTTTCGCACAAAGTGTGTAGCCATTATTTTACCCATAGAAATCAGAGGAACAAACCAGAGCTATCTTTCTGCTTCAGCCAACAGGTAAAAATCGATGACGAGAAGTTATATGAAATTTATTTAAAAGAAAAAAGTAACATCGAGAAGGACAGTGTGCTGAGCAAAGTAGGTGGTAAAAGAGTTAGGAAGAAGAAAAAGGTGAGAAAAAAAAAAAAAATTCATTTTCGAGTCACAAGAAGAAATGCTGTACATAAAAAGGGAGGGTCATTTAATTGGGAAGACGGACAGAGAGGGGGTGGGCAGGATGATGCGGGATGGTACTACTGGTGGAGAACTTATAAAAAAGGAGAAGTACAAACGGGAGAGAAGTCCTGGTGCCCACGCGGAGGAAGGCAACGAGGGTGAAGTGGTGGATGACGAGGGGGATGAAGAGGTGGATGGCGAGGGGGATGACTATGACGAGAATGACATAGATGACAATGACGATGACGATTACGACTATGATGACGACGATTACGACTATGACGATGATGAGGACGATGACGAGGACGGTGACGAGGACCACCGCCCACACGATCCGCAGAACTACAACGCGTATTACCACTCAGACGAAGAGGAAGAACAAGAAGGAGCGGGCGAGGATCCTAAATCCCCCGACGAGCTGTACACTCATAGCGACAGCAATGCCAGTTATGGTGCCACCGAGAAGTACAGAAGTGGGGAGCCAAGCGCCAACCACCACAGGGACAAACATGATGGTACTTACCGTAGCGACATCGATGAGGACTACTCACAGGACGGAATGGAACCCTCAACAGGAAAAACACGAAAAGGAAGAGTCACCATAAAAGAGGAAAAAATAAACAACAAGGAAAATGCTAAATTTTTTAATCACCTTCTAAAGAATGAACAGTCGGATGATCCAAACAACACGTACTATCCTCATCTGCACAAAATTGGCAATGTTAACAAGGACACACACAAAAAAAAAGTAAGAATAAAAGAAGAACCTGAACCCAGTGATGATGAAATATATGGACATGAGAGTTATACCATCAAACATCCTCTTTCGAAACACAGAGACCAGAAGGGCATCGTGACAGCATTTGTAAAAAATGAGCAGGTGTTTACAAGTGAACAGGAGGATGATCTACAGCAGAATAACGAGGAGAACAGTGACACAAACGATGAGCGAAAGGGAACCTACCAAACGGTACACATATCAGATTACTACGAAGTAAATAAAAAAAAACTGCGTGCAGAAAGAAGGGTTAGAAAAGGGAAGAACATGTTAGATAGGACTTACAAAGAAAATAGGCATTCGTTGGAAACGCCCAAAATGACATGGAAAAAAAAATTAATCAAGTATTTAAAAATCATTCCAACTACTGTCCAAGAAGTAGACGTCTCCATTCAGGTAGATTGCTCCGTAAGAGCTTTTAACATAGAAAATTATATTAACCAAAATGCCCTTAACAGTATAATACATTTAATGAAACCCCAACACTTTGTCCTCCTTCCAAGTTGCAATAGTTTCCTTTCTTTCCATTTCGAAATGCTAGTGCACGCATCAATACAGTCCCTGGATGAAATAAAATTGCACAGTTTTTACATCCCCAATTTTTCAAGCAGTGCAAATAAGAGGAGTATTTATTTGAATCGCTACTTTTGCTCCAGGGGAAAGACTCTCGATTCGGTTAGTATTCCTTTAAGTGTTCATTACGAGAATGTTCGTATAAAAAGTATTTACACGATGATTAACACGACCAAGGTTGCTGATGGGCAGTTGAACGTTTTTAAAATTAAGGCCTCCGTGAGTTCCGCACGGGGAGAACCCAGTTCGCAGCTATGCGCCAGGAGGTAGGTCCCACGACACCGGCGCGGAGAGTGCCACGCGGGCTCGAGGTGTTCCTCGCGTGTGTTTTGTTAGCAAAACCCGTTATCATAGCTGATTCAGCATAGCCGCGTTAGCATAGCTGATTCAGCATAGCCGCGTTAGCATAGCCGCTTCAGCATAGCCGCTTCAGCATAGCCGCTTCAGCATAGCCGCTTCAGCATAGCCGCTTCAGCATAACCGCTTCAGCATAACCGCTTCAGCTTAGCCGCTTTACCTAATTTCTCCCTCTTAACTGCCCCCCCACTGCAGGCGAAAACGGTTCGTCAACGAGCACAGCACTTTCTGGAGCGAATTCAGCGAGGCGAACTACTCCCTTGCCATAGACAACCAAAATGGAGAGACGCAGGAAGGGGAAAAACATACAAAGACAAAGGAAGAAAAGGAAAATCAAGAAAGTCAAAAACAGGGAGAACAAAATGCCCCAAATGAAATAAGCCAAAGTGGAGGTAAGGAAAAGTCGAATGAAAAGAAACCCTTTTTGGATTACTACATGGATGACGAGGTAGCCAGCGGAGGAGCAACCCAAGGGGAAGAAGATCAGCATCATGCAGGTGAATCATCGGACGACTCTGACGCTTCGTCCGAAATCAGGGACATACTCTCGAATGAAGACACCACAAATGAAGAACACCCCCCCAGTGGTACTATCTACATCGGTGAAGTAACGATGAAAAATTTATCCCTAGCTATAAGTAGCACATTTCAAAGATGCTTAAATTTTACTCAAGAAAATCAAATCATAATTGACGGGAAGACATGTGTTAAGAAGGAAGAACGGGACATAGCTACGCGAGGACCGACGGGTCACAGAAAAGTCGAGAGAACAAAAAGGAACATTATTTGGAAAGTCCAGAGCTCCCTGGACCCCTCATTCTACTTTCTGCGAAACGTTTTGAAGGACATGTACAATCATGTTTCTATATGAGAGGAGCCACAGGGTCGGGAGGAGGGAGGGGCACGGTCTCTCTGCGTTTACGTGCGTATTTTCGTATTGAGGAGTGCCTTTACAATTTCGCCCTTTTTTTTTGTTTCAAAATGGTAAGCCTGTGTTTATTGTTCCCTTAAAAAGTGTTTTTTTTTTCCTTTTTTTTTTTTATGTTTTATGTTTTTTTTTTTCTCCTCTTCCCCCAAGTGAGACTTCTAACATCGCGTGCGTGCACCACCTGCAAGGCATCCTTAAAAAGGTATGCTTTACCTGTATGGACTAAATGAGCTTTCCTTTGGAAAGCACCCCCTCCATTTTAAACCCCATTTTAAACTCCATTTCGCTTTGGAAGTTGCCCCAACGTGGTTGATCACACTTGGGACAACACGGAGAGAAGCCATTTCAAGGAAGACTGTTAAACTACGTGTTGTTGTAAGAGGATGTAGCACTCCACACCTCCTTCGCGAATTCCTCCTTGTAGCCGCTCCAAATCGCGACGGAGAACGTGGAAGGAGAGACCTTCCAACGTGTGCATACAACACACACCCTTTCGAAATGCCTTTGAGAAAAGCTATTTCCTTATCTTACCCAAATGGGGACAACCGATTTCACCACCCCACACTCGGCACATAACAAATGGACAGGGCAGGGCCTACCAGGGTCGCCACTTCCCAATGCAAAAATTCAATGTGACTACAATTTTGATTACATAATTTCCTTTTCGTGTTGCTATTCTTTCAGTGTTTTTAAAAAAAAAAAAAATACATCTGCAACGATTCGCACGATTCATTAAGCATCCTTTATATCAGCATTCACATGCACATGTTATGTATATAGCTCCTTAATTTACAGAAAAAAAAGAAAGTTACATAAATTTACAACGCATGCGTGGACCTATACGTACGAACGAGCGCACGTACATCTTAACACAGTTAATGATGAATCGCGATAAATGATGAGTGGCGATGAATTATTTATTTTTTTTTTTTTTTTTTTTTTTTGGGAGGGGGGCGAGAGTGACTCACTTGTGGGACACACATGCAAACCCACCAGGCGCGCGTTCAAAAGGGTCGCACGGGCCACACGCACATGGTGTTGTTTTACTGTGTGTGTATGCTCTTCCAATACATGGGAGGTGCGCACGGAGGAAAAAAGCTCCTCTCTCTTCGCGGGGGAAAAGGTGAACGCACTTGGAAAACCCCACATGTAGAGGCAGGAAGCATACATAAATTCCCCTTTCCTCTCTCTTCACGCAACTGGGACAGTATATAATATACCGTTCTACAGTGTGCTGAGCAGCGATTTTTGTGATGACGGTTTGGGTTGCCCCGTTCAATCGACTTCCTCGACGGTGGGTCCACTTCCAGCAGGAGCACCTCCGGGCATTCCGCCGCCTGGCATGCCACCTGGGAAATTCATTCCACCTGGCATTCCGCCACCTGGCATACCTCCTGGCATACCTCCGGGCATTCCACCGGGCATTCCACCAGCTGCACCGCCGACGTCTTGATATATCTTCGACATGATGGGAGCACAAACGGATTCAGCTTCCTTCTGCTTCGACTCATATTCTTCTTTGCTAGCCAATTGGTTCTTCTCTAACCATTCCAATATGGTAGTGATGCTCTTCATGCAAGTTTCAATTTCGGAAGGTTGTAATTTTTCCTTTATTTTTTGGTCCTCCAAAGAGCTCTTTACTCCGTAGCAGTAATTTTCAAGGCTATTTCTGGCTTCAATTCTTTTCTTATTTTCTTCATCTTCCGCTTTGTATTTCTCAGCATCGTTGACCATACGATCAATTTCTTCTGGTGATAATCTTCCCTTGTCATTGGTGATGGTAATATGATTCTGCTTTCCTGTAGATTTCTCAACAGCGGTAACGTTAAGGATACCATTGGCATCAATATCGAAGGTGACTTCAATTTGTGGGACTTTTCTAGGGGCTGGTGGGATACCGTCTAAGTGAAATTTACCTAACAGATTGTTGTCCTTAGTTAGGGCTCTCTCTCCTTCGTATACTTGGATCAACACTCCTGGTTGGTTATCAGCATAAGTGGTGAAAATTTGACTCTTCTTTGCTGGGATGGTTGTATTTCTCTCAATGAGCTTAGTCATAACACCTCCTGCAGTTTCTAAACCAAGAGATAAAGAACACACATCTAAGAGCAACAAATCTTGCACAGCATTGGATTGATCACCCGATAAAATAGCTGCTTGTACTGCTGCACCATAAGCAACGGCTTCATCAGGATTAATCGATCTGCAAGCTTCCTTTCCGTTAAAAAATTCCTTAATGAGAGTTTGAATTTTTGGAATTCTTGTGGAACCACCAACAAGAACAACTTCGTGGACACTCTTCTTATCCATCATTGCATCTTTCAAAACTTTTTCTACAGGAATTAATGTATCACGGAAGTAATCAATACATAGTTCCTCAAATCTGGCTCTGCTTACTGTCACACTGTAGTCGATACCTTCAAAAAGGGAATCAATTTCGATAGTGGCTTGTGTGGAGGAAGATAAAGTACGCTTTGCTCTCTCACATTGAGTTCGTAATCTTCTCAAAGCTCTGCTATTCTTTGATAAATCCTTTCCTCTATTTTTTCTTTTAAAATCTTCAACACAGAAATTAACCAATCTGTTGTCAAAATCTTCTCCTCCTAAGTGAGTATCTCCAGCTGTAGCCTTGACTTCGAAAATTCCATCTTCGATAGTTAGCAGGGAAACATCGAAGGTTCCTCCTCCTAAGTCGAAAATGAGAATGTTTTTTTCACCCTTTCCTTTTTTGTGGAGACCATAGGCAATAGCAGCTGCAGTTGGCTCGTTAATAATTCTCATAACATTCAAACCTGCAATGGTACCTGCATCCTTCGTAGCTTGTCTTTGTGAATCATTAAAATAAGCTGGCACCGTGATGACTGCATTTTTTATGGATTTTCCTAAAAACGCTTCTGCATTTTCTTTCATCTTTTGCAAAACCATGGAAGATATTTCTTCTGGGTGAAATAATTTCTTCTCTCCTTGATAGCTTACTTCAATCATGGGCTTCTCATCAACACCGGATTTGACCGTAAAGGGCCAGTGTTTCATATCGCTTTGAACCGACGATTCCGTGAACTTCCTTCCAATTAATCTCTTCGCATCAAAAACGGTGTTTTCTGGGTTCCTCGCCACTTGGTTCTTAGCAGCATCTCCGATTAGTCTCTCCGTGTCAGTGAATGCCACATAAGATGGAGTCGTTCTGTTTCCCTGGTCATTCGCAATGATATCTACATTTTCGTTTCTCCATACCCCGACGCAGGAATAAGTCGTACCAAGGTCAATACCGATGGCGATGTTCGATTCGGGGAGGTTTGGTTTGGATGCTTTTCCGCTGGCCATTTTTGAAAAAACTCAAAAGGGAGAAAAGTTGCGAATTTCGCAAAAAAGGGGGTGGGTTTGGGCTTGTGTTCTTATTAATGCTCCTCCGTTAACGGTAGGGAGATTCAACAGAGTACAGTACAGAGTGCTTAAATTACACCGCAGCAGCTTGCGCAGTTGTGCCAATTTTTCTTGGCAAAAATGGGAAGCAACAACAAGCAGTGGCTACTCACGGGGGAAAAAAAAGCATACACTGTGCTTCGTTCTCTCGTGCGTAAAAAAAAAAAAAAAAAATAAGCTTTTCTTCCTTTTTTCTTTTTTTTACCACAAAATGTGAAAACACAGGACAACGAGGAAAAAAACGCAAAGGAATGAAAAAAACAATTATATTATATTTTAATATAATAAAAGAGAATAAAACGATATTTTTTACAATTCCGCAAAAAAAAAGGGAATATGCCTCAACTGGTCATAAATTTTTTCTGTACATAAAATGATATGTATATCATATAAATTATTTTTTGACTTTTGTTTTGTTTTTTTATTTTTTTGCAAAATAAAAAAAAATGTTTATAAAAAATGTTTTGTAAATCCGTTTTGCAAAAAAAATAAAATATTTCAGCTTCATTTTTTTTACATATTTTTTGTTCAAAAATCAGGGGACTAAATTTCGTTACTTTTCGAAAATTGTGCAGGTGCTCCAAGCCGCCAGTGGGAAAAGAAGAGGAGGGGCCGCGGGGCCATTTGGCCCCGTCCCCCTTCAGTTGGTGCTTGTACATGCGCATATATAAAAAAAAATCCGTGCCTCTTTATTGTTTATATATGCTACATGTATGAGGATTGTATATGCGGCATATTCTTTATATATGCTTCCGGATGTGCCCCCTCCCCCCGGGCACAACAGCTCATCGCAAGTGTATGCAGCGGTATATATATACATACATATATATATGTACATTTATTTATATATAACTACATGCGTGCATTTTTTCGTGAGCCGGCCGCGGAACCTAGGCGCTAATTTAATGTACGCTTTTTTGGGTGCTCATGCGCGAAGAAAAATGGCCCCGCCCCTCCCCCACGTACTATTTGCTGGCTACACTTACAGAGAAGAGAATTTACTCAATTTTGTGGCAGCCTCACCCAGTACGAGCGCTTTTGCAAAATATGAGCGTTTTTGCGAAATGAACCTGTTTCTCTTTTTTTTTTTCCTTTTTGCTTACCACGTCAAAGTGTACATAAACTTACCAAATGGGTTGCCGGAAATGAGCTTTTCCTTTTATATATATTATATACCCCCCTTTTTAATGGTCTCCATGCAATACATCATTTTCACCCCCTCCAGAAAGGGCATATATATAAAGAAGGAAGCACAGTCATCCCCCCTATTCACCCAAGCAGTGATGATATTTATATGATGCCCCATATTAATTTGCTTCTCACAGCAGTAGGTTTTTCTTGCGTATATACGGCAGTCCAAGGGGGGGGGCAAGGGGGCGCTTCATGCTTTGCATATATTTACCGAAAATGTACTGCATATCCCCCTGGTGAACAGCCAAGCGAATGCGTTCCATCATGCGGAGTCGCAAAAAAAAAAATGAAATGATAATGGGTGATGGTGAGATGGGGCCATTTTTTTTTTCCCCCCTTGAGAAGAATAACCCCATACTGTACGAAGCACGCCTTTCAAAGGAGAAGCTTTATTTACCCTCTTCGCGCACTCCTGCGAATAACAGTAACGGGCAAAAAAATATATGCTCATCGGATGGCCATTTATATAAAATATATATATGTATGTGACTATGTATATTCGAACTGCTGCTATTTTTTTCCTCTGTTTGGAACGTCAAATGGTGGAGTCCTCGGAAGGGCAAAATGAGAGGCAAAAAAAAAAAAAAAAAAAACCCCTTCTGCTGTAAGTTTATAATTTCGCGAAAATGTGTAAAGATGAAGATCACCCATGTAGTGCCAGCTACTATGCGTTAAAAATGGTGTTCTCTTTTTTTTGCCCCTTTAACCGGCGTAATGTGTGACGAATGAAGCAGTTTGTACCCCCTAGGGGAATGTCCAATATTAAGGTGTTACATTAGTGTTAACAAAATTTCCTCCTTGTTGTCCCCTTTTTTTGTGCGAATTTTTTGAAATTAAACCCATCCAGCGAAGCGCATGGCCATCTAATGCAAAACATTTCAGCTGAGAGGTCCACGTCACTTCCAAACGGTTAAGGAAATGTATTTTTTAAAAATTAACAAATTTGTATATTCTCCCCCTTCATCAAACAGCAAAAAGGAGGTATGTTACTCTGTACACGTGAAAAAAGAGCGAAGTGACAAAATAAAACCACGTGGACCAGACTGGTGGAATAGCCCCTGAGGTGAAGGTTCCCACAGTGAATAGCATACAAATGGTGTTTATTAACCGATGCGTAAATTTTGAGAAAAATTTTATGTGCATATTTTTTTTTCCTTTTTTCCCATAACTTAGGGGGGGAAAATAAAAGGTACTTCAAAAAAAAAAAAAAAAAACTGCTTTTCTTTTAAGCATACAATTTGGAAGGGGAAAAAAGACCAAAATTGCGAAAGGGGTTAAACAAAAATCGTTTTTTACCGCTTCGCCTGTCCCATTCCAGTTTTGCACTACAAAGGGGCAACCATTTAGTAGGTTTATTCATCATCATTGCGCGGTGTACTATTATACAGGTGTATAACGCATAGGGCTCTTCTCCTTACACGTTTTAAAATAGGCGAAATGAACTTGCTTGCAAATAATATGACTGTTCATAACATTATCATCACCTCGTTTTCTTTCCCTTCTGTGTTGAGAGAATTTTTTCAGAACTCATTGGGGATATTTCCGGTAAGCTATGCTTCTTCGGCTTGATTTGCGCTGTTCTGGACAAACCGAATGGTTTAAAATTGTGCGAGGTGGAATTGATCGAACGTTTTGTAGGGGCTCCCCTCGCGGTGTCCCCTTCGATGTGCTCATTTTATAGTACATGCTAATACATTACAAGGCGTAACTTGCAGAGAAGCCTTTAAATCGTTCCAAATGGAAAATGCCACTCTGCGCTACTGGCAGATACACAAATGCACAATTTCAACCATCTGCGTCCTGCTGTATTTGTTCATAGAAACGCCAAAAGGTTTTGCATAAGTAACCGTGCCGCCTTCGCAAACTTTGAAATATAAAAGCGGCGTGTGACGGAGAATTATCAAAAATTAGAGAAGACGCTCAAAGTGGTGGATAATGGCGCTTCCAACCTTCAGCGGGTTGCATGACCATCGCTTTTTTTTTTTTTTCCCCACATGGTTGTTGCCATGAAAGCGGCGAAGGCGCTCCTTTCCCTTGTGCATATTTATCAGCAGGTTACATAAAAACGTGGCGCAGCCAAAGGCACAAAAAAAAAAAAATAAATAAATAAAATAAATAAACAAATAAATAAATAAGCATCCCGATTATAAAAAAAAATATGAAAGAATGGAAAAATGGAGCCGGCGTGCCAAAGGAAAACCCGTTGAATGCCGCATACAGCTTGGAAAAAAATTGTGCAGCATAGCGGTAAAGCGGAACAGCGACGAACTGCCGAAATCTCCAGCGTGACGAGGAAAATAAAAAAAGGAGAAGAAACAAATTTAAATTGACAGATTGACGAGGAGGAAGCCACTCTTTTTTAAACCCCCCACCTGAAAGGTTGCCAAAACGTTATGTTCGCAAAATAAAAGAAAAATCGTTAAGGGGAAAAAGCGCTCACGGAAAGAAGATTTCTGAGGAGTATAAAAACGAAGAAGCGAAAGTGAGGATTTCCCTGCTAGCATTTACAACATCGCATAGGGAAAAAAGGCATTGTACATGCTTGTGCCTCTGCCCCCCAACAGGTACAAATACCTGCTGCCAACGCTTAAGCCGAATTACCAACCATGTTGAGGCGAAACATAAGATTGCGGAAGGAGTATTTGTACTTAAAAAAGGTGGAGGAAGAAAAAAAAAATACGCAGAGAAGATAAAAAGCGTAAAGAAAAGTTACAAGGAAAATAAAAAGATACAGAGGGACTTAAAAAATGAAGAAAACGAATTGAGGAAGCAGATGAACCTGTATGATGAAAAAGCGATCAATAAAAATTTCGATGATGAATATTTCTTTTGTGGAGTTGAAAATCCGCGTGTTTTAATTACCACATCGAGGAACCCCTCCTCCCAGCTGGAATGTTTTGCAAAGGAATTTAAATTGCTCATTCCAAATAGCGAAAAGATAAATAGAGGAAGTTATTTCATTAAAGATATTTTAAACTTTGCGAGAAAGAACAACATCACAGATGTTATAATTATCCACGAGTATAAGGGGATCCCCCGGAACTTAATAATTTGCCATTTACCTTTTGGTCCCACTCTCTTCTGCACCATAAAGGATTGCAAAATGAGACATGAATTCACAGATCAGCTCGGCAGCGTGTCTTCTTGTAACCCTCATTTAATCTTTCATAATTTTAACACAGATTTGGGGAAGCGAATTATGTGTATTTTTAAGTACCTATTTCCGCCAGTCAAAATTAGGATGAATAAAAGGAAGCTTTCTATCTCGAGAAAAAAGGGACAAGGCGGAAATTCGAACGAAGAACAAACTGAAGAATTTCTTGTCACCAACAGTGGGCAGCTCCACACGCTCGATGCACAGGACGACAAAGAAAACGATGAATTGCAAATAACCTTCAAAAATAATGAGTACCTTGATCTGCAAAAATTTGAAAACAACAGAGTTATTACCTTTTTTAATAAAAATGACATCATTTACTTTCGGCACTACAACTGGGAGACCAGTGAGAAGGGCGAAATTATTTTAAATGAAGTTGGCCCCCGATTTAGTTTCATCGTGTACAAAATAAACAAAGAGACGCTCGATTCCCTCAATGAGGATTATGAGTATGTGTACCGCCCCTTTTTAAATTCGAAGAAGGCTCAGCTTGCGTAGCGTATATTTTTCGGAAGTTTTGCCTAATTTTTTGGAAGTTTTATTATTTATTATTATTTATTTTATTTTTTTTATTTTTTTTTTGTGTATTTTTATGCAGCGTAAATTTGAACCTCGCATTATGTGCCCTCTTATGTTGCACATTTCCCCTTCACCATGCTCCAAAGGGGACACTTGTTAACACGACGTTTGTTGGGGTGTGAATACCATATCTGCACGCATCTTTGGATGGAAAAAGGGAGGGTCTACACACATGCGCTGCATATACGTAGCTTTCCTTTTTTTCGCGTCAAATGAAGCTTTTATTTTCGCCCATTAATCAGTAAAAAGGGCCCCCCCAATATTTTAAATCAACTCCTATTTATTTGGACCATTTTGGCAGCACGCCCATGGGGTACACTTTTGCATACCCATTTCATGAATATGTAATGTGTGCACATATCTGTATGTGGATTTACTCCCCCCCCCCATAAACATATTATTTTTTCAAACCATCTTAATTTTTCAAACCATTTTAATTTTTCTAACCCGACTTCAATTTTCACATGCTGATTGTGAGTACATTTTTAAAAGGAAAATAAGTTAATCACATTTTATCCTCTCCTTGGCGATAATCCACCAGGATTTCAAACCTGGCTTATCTCATTAACAGTTCGAAGTTCTGTTCGAACGTTTTATCAGCCTAGTTAATGTGAAGCACATCGAGGGAAAGGTGTCACTAAGCCGATGTAGTATATGCCATTCTTTTTTTTTGTGCAAAAAGTGCCCTATCTAATGGGAAGCGCCTCAAGTGTGTACTTTTAAAATCTCCACCTTAAGTATTATAAATGAGAAGCATTCACGGTGCGTAAATTCGTAGAAATTCAAGTGCAGCCCCGGCATTAGTAAAACACTGTTAAATGTTTTTTTTTTTGGAAGTGCCGACTAAGATGATCGGAACAGATTACCTTTTTTACCGACATGACACGTACTCCATCCAATATCTACCCTTTTGTGCATCCCATAGAGAGGGGGGGGAGGGGTTAAGGAATTTCTACTCCAACAATTCATTTGCTTCAAAATTGTTATGCTCCCATTTATTGATATGGATAGGAGTGTACCTCCCCTTTGTCAATCTCTTCACATTCTTTTCATTCCAGGAAAACGCGATCAAAAAGGGGATAAAAAACATCTGTTATGAGTGTATTTTGTGAAGCAAGACAAAAGAAAAGAAAAAAAAAAAAATTAGCCGATCTTCTAACTGCCAACCATTGCACTGCTCGCTTAGGTATTATCCGCTCAGTGTTTGCGGGGCCAAAGTTCGCATGCGCGTCAGTCATTTGCTTATATTGACACCTTTGCCCAAGCGCACTACGCCTTTCGTTGTAACTTATTTTGAGCAGCAGGGCCCATTCGCCGTTTGAACTTTTCTCCGTTCGCAGTTCGTTTGGCCAACGAATGGCCTTTCACTTGGTTCGCTCGAGGTGTAATTGGAACATATGTGCATGTGGCCTTTTCTAGTTCATATCTCACAAATGCGTCCCCATTTGCTCTTTCCAAGAGTTCAGGGTTTAAGAGCACGTACACGATTGATAATTTAATGGCAAAAGGTGTGCACTAAAAAGGGGTAAGGGGACAATTAATAGGAGCAATTTTAGTGAACGTTTTTTTCACTGCATGCCATTTATTTCTCCTAATATGTGTTTTGCAATGTTAGGGGAGTTTAGTAGCACCCTATTATGCTATGTATTTTTTTTTTTTAATTTTCCGATTAAACTGTGTGCATGTAACCGTTTGGTGCTGTGATTTGCCGCCAGCTCTTATGAGTTAAGGCATGCATTGCATGGTGCACCATGGGAATGGCGGAGTAGGGAATGGAGCAGGGCCATCTTCGGGATGCAGGCCTCACTAGAATGGGGCTTAATTTAGAGGACCTCAATCGGGAGGACCTTAACGCGGCGGGCTCAATCAGATGGACCTCAATCTGATGGACCTCAATCGGGAGGACCTTAACGCGGCGGGCTCAATCTGATGGATCTCAATCGGTGGAAATGTTCTCACTTCGCGGAAAAAAAAAAAAAAAAAAACTGCACCACACATTTGGAAAAATTAAACGTTAAAGTTATTCACCCCCATTTGGTCGAAGTAGCAAAGTGGAAGAAAACTTTTTTATGTTTAAAAAAAAAAAATAAAAAACATTTTATTCTGTAAGGGCGAAATGCCCAAAACTGAAGAAAAAAAAACGCATTTACGCATTTACGCATTTACGCATTTGCACATTTACGCATGACAAAGGAGATAAATATAAAGAAAGCGTGAAGGGGGTTAATTTTCTTTCTCCTTTATTTTTTATAAGCATGGGAAACTCTTCCACCTCGCTCGCAAAAATACGAATTCGTAAAGTCATTACCATTGGTAGGAAAAACGATTACATAGCATCGTAAAGCGTTCACATGTTCGAACATGTGTATATATCTCCTCTCATGCATTTATCTACCCCAAATGACGATTAACTCCGCTTCGATCTGTAGTAGGCGCAGCAGGTGTGGCATGCACGTACAGAGGCTGATCAGCCCAGGCAATATATCCCTTCTCAAGTGCGAGAAATTTACACTCTACTGACCAGCTGTGTGTTTTTAAAAATGGCATATTTGGGTAGCGATACGCCAAGGAGGAAAAACTAAACTGATAATTTAGTCACCGGAGTTCTGCTTGTGCGTTACACACACGGTGGGAAAAAGTGCAAAGAAGTGGGCTCAGGAGTATGTACACCCGCAGAAGCATATGTGTGTGCACACGTTTAGGTGCGTGTGCGGATCCTCTTTTGGTTGTCCTCCAAAGCTCGGGCGAAATTTTCCATTCCGAAAAAATATAAAAAGTTAAAAAGAATGAACACAAAATGTAACGGTGGAGTTTAATGGAAGCACGAAGGAATGGTGAACGGACAAGCATGGGGCAAATCGAGAAATGAAATTCCCCCATTTTTTTTAAATGAATGACCTACACGGGTTAATCGATATGTGTACGTATGTGTCGATGTGCATGCACGTACGTGTCGCTTGTGTATGCACACCTACGTTAGCAGAGAAACGGAAAAATTAAAATACCCCCTCCATGTGCGGTTCTGCGTTAAAGATTATTTGTGGCATTAATGAGAATATTCCTTCGTGGAGAAGTGTAGTCCTCCATTAGTGCGAAAAAATTAATTACCTATCTTCCCTCTCATTTTATTTCACATAATATACCTACGTACATAAGTATATACACACGCATTGCTGCCCATTTAATCGCATCGTGAATTATACTGAGGTGTATTCCTCCCCTGTGTTCAAATATCATTTCCGTTATTTATGTAATGAAAAAAAGGAACCCCCAAAAGAGGTATTTTCTGTCTCCCAATTTTGACCCCACAACAGTGTTCAAGTAACGCAAAGCATTTTTCATATTTCGATTTCGAGATATCCTTTCACAGAGTTACATTTGAGTAAAACGGAAAAGTGCATACATTGATGTTTTCCGTAGCACATAGGTAGAAGTATGGATTGGCAGGCACACTACCCATTTCTATTTATAGGACAAAAATGATTGCCACTGAATTGATACTCTTTGATACAAAGCGAGCATGCCGGGGGGATAAATTACATATGCACCAATAAAATCGCATGCGCGTTGATACATACATGTGTATGCTCGGGTAAGAGCTTTCATTTATTTATTTTTTTCTTTTTTGCAAAATATATAAAATTGCGTAAGGTTATATATTTTTATGCGAACATGATCTCTTTTGAACTCCTCAAAATACAACTTCTCTGATGTTCTTGCAAGGAGTCGTCCTACATATTATCCAATTATACAAATGGGAAAAGTTGCGTCCTTTATAATGTAAAAATGAAGCCATGCGAGCATTGAATTGTGTGTTAGCGCAAAGGAGAATATTTTTTTTTTTTTTTCCGATATATGCACATGTTAGTAAGCATTTTTCGTTTTTTTTTTTTTTTTTTTTTTTTTTTGTTTGCGTACCCCCTTTTTTTGAAGGATAATTTTGATTGCAATAATATTTTTACCGCCAGCAGTAGCTCGGTGGTGATTCACTGATACTTCAAAGTGGGTCGATGAAGGTTCGATACCCAACAATTCTCTCGAACTGGAGATCGCACGGAGAGGGAGGGGTTGTGTTCTAATTCCTGAACTTCGGCGGGGCTCCTGTCCTATCCCTTCGCTACTGTTGTAACGGTTTTTTTTTTAACTTCGGAAAAAAAAAAAATATATCAATTGTATCTTATAAGTATTGTTATATTTAACTTTTTTTACATCATTTTGTGTGAATTTATTTTGCGAGTAAATGCGGCAAGCTCATTTGGGGATGAAGCGTTAAATGAAAAATATTTTCCCCGTGCAATGGTCGTTTTTCCAAAATGTTAAAGTGCGCACAATAAAAGGGAAAAAATAAAAAAAAATAAAAAAACGAGAAATGCTTATACATACATAAGAATAGAGTGAAATTTTTTATTTAAATAACACACTCCTTTTGCCCTTCATTTCTTACTGTTTTTTTTTTTTTTTCCCTTCCTTGATATAAGCACATATGAGTATGGTTCCTGTTGCACTTACTTATTTTCGGTGATACCTGCTCAGCGGTAAAGCATGTGGATCTTGATGTGTCTCTCAGCGGTTCGATTCCTCGGAATCGGATCATTGGGGAGTTGAGAGTTCACAGATAGAGATGAAACACGCCGACCCGACCCACTGGCACTCCCCTCGGGGAAAGGTTCACACCACCACTTATTATTATGCGCTATATATATAAAAATCGGTTTTTAGCTTTTTTCAAAACAGAAAAAAGCAGCGTATTATAGTTGCATAAGGATAAATATCAAAGCAACCACTTGATGAGCTTCTTTTATTTTATAGTATTATATTTTAGCGCAATTTTGGAGGGGGATTTTTTTTTTTTTTTTCTCTCCTCTACATAAGCACATATGAGTATGGTTCCTGTTGCGCTAACATATTTTCGGTGAAACCTGCTCAGCGGTAAAGCATGTGGATCTTGATGTGAATAATCAACGGTTCGATTCCTCGGCAACGAATAATTGAGCAGTTGAAAGTTCATCAGATAGAGACGAAGCACGCCGACCCGACCCACTGGCACTCCCTTCGGGGAAAGGTTCACACCACCATTTTTTATTTTTTATTATATATATAAAAATTTGTTTTTTATTTTTTTTTAAAACAGAAGAAAACAGCGCATGATGGTTCCATAAGGATACATATCAAAGCAACCTTTTGAGCTTCTTTTATTTTATAGTATTATATTTTAGCGTTTTTTTTTACCTTCCTGACCTTATTCACGGCTGCAATTCTTTTTTTTTGTTTACTCATATGTATATTCACGTAGTGAGTGAATGTTTCATGGCAACAGTTCATTATTAATTTGTTTCCTGCGGAGGGGTGCACTAAACTGGACCTGAATAACACAGGTTCGAATCCTCGGGTTGGAAGATGAAGCATGTATATCCACAGCCCGTACTCTTCGCGAGAGGGGGAAGGAGCACAGAGCTTTTTTAATTTCAACAAAAAATTTCCCATTTCCATTCCTTTCATTCATTTTTTGTAAGATTAAAATGTTCACCTTAAGTTATGATAATTGCGCTCTTTATTTTTTTTTTTTTTTTTTTTCTATTCTATTGGTTGGGCTATTCGTTCCCTTTTTCCCATGTATGCGCTCAGGATATGCAAGTTGAGTCGTCGGCGAGGCCCCACCACAAGAATTTCCAGTTCGCAATGCGTGCTTTATTAGTATATGTGTGCAATTTTTTTAAAAGGATGGAAATCCATGATGGGGTTAAACATGCGCAAAAATAAGCGCGGGGGATTTTTTTTTTTTTTTTTTGCGCACATGTATGTTCCACTGAGCGGGTCATTCCTCATTGAGAATTTTTTTTTTTTTTATATGCACTCATGTTTACATATACACTTTTGATTGCAATAAAATTCTTGCGGTCGGCAGTAGCTCGGTGGTGATTCACTGATACTTCAAAGTGGGTCGATGAAGGTTCGATACCCAACAATTCTCTCGAACTGGAGATCGCACGGAGAGGGAGGGGTTGTGTTCTAATTCCTGAACTTCGGCGGGGCTCCTGTCCTATCCCTTCGCAAGTGCCGATCGCTCTTTTTTTTTAATTTTATCGTTATTTTTTTCCACTTTTCTTTTTTTTTATTTAACAAATGTGCCATTAGCTTCATAAATAAAAAAGGAAAACAAGTTCTTCATGCAAGCAGGTCATATTTTTCTAGCCATTTTTAATGCATCAATTTTTTCCTTTTTTCCCTTTTGCTCAATGCTCAGCATGGTTGTGAGGCCCCATGTAAGGCTAAGTTCACGTCACAAACTCGTAACTAATTTTTAAGTGTTACACAGACGATAAATGAAGACTTTAATTGTGCTGCAAATTGACTTAGGCGGTTTATGTACACAGGAAAAGGGGGAAATAAATCACTGTATTGCTTGATATATAGCTCTCCCTTTTTCGTATTAACTGTGGGAACAACCTGGATGGGTTACGAAATGTGTGACCAGTATGGATCTATTTCTCGCCGTTTTTAGCGATAACATAAAAGGAGGTATTATTAAAATTAGTTTTGCCAAGTGTGTGAGGGTGTGCCTACGTGCCCAATTAGGGATTCACGTTTTCCTACACACTAGTGCCGCGTTAAACTGCAGTACCATCACGATGAGGGTTAACAATCGGAATGGGGTCAAAGCAGTAATTAGGGTTTCCCTGCATAGTGACCTCTTTTTACGCCATGCGATAATACAACTGTGCGGAAATCACTTTTTTTTTTGGTTTTTTTTCTTGCTCTTTTGACATGGGTGCAATTTTTCACAAGAAGGCCATTTCGGTAAGGGCGACTAAGTGGATAAGTCCCCCTTAAGATGGATGTCCTCCTTGGTAAGTTTGAACTGGTCTCACGGAAGCTAAGAGAGCATGCTGCCATTTCCCTCCTATGTTGCCACGTCCCTGTTATTCTGCCACTTCCCTGTTATGTTGCCACTTCCCTGTTATGTTGCCACTTCCCTGCTATGTTGCCACTTCCCTGCTATGCTGCCCCTCCCCAAACGGGGCCCCGTTTACGCTTCTCAACGAATACAAGCAGTGTGAGGTACTTGGCCAATCTCATTGCGTCATGCGCGAATAAGGAGTCCAGTCCCCTGTTCTTTCTCAAATCGGTGCACTGCAAAGCATGTCGAGCGAGGAACGGGGAGAACGATGGAGCTATAATGACTATGCGGATGAAAAAGGGGCAGAATTGTCGCACACCTTTACAGTCACTAAGAAAATCCATTATGAGGACACAAATTGTACGATTCTAAAGTAAACAAAAGAATCGCGTTTTTCCCTTTCGAGCAATTAGACCGTTGCCCCCAAGTGGCGCGCCACTTATTTATCCAGCATAACCAACAAACACACACATGAGCATGCACACAGCATGCGCAAACCCATTTGGAGGCACCACACCCCTCTGCAGAAGCGGAAACGGAAGCGGAAAAGGATGCGGGGGAGGCGCATCTTTGTGGAAATGGCGAAAAATTTACCCTTCAAAGCATTTTTAGTTGCATCTACTATTAAAGGAGGAATCAAATGGTGAGTTGTGCCTGAGAACTGTTTACAAACTGCCATAAACAAAAAAGAATCAACGGCAAATTAAATAATCTACAAAAAACTACTAAACAAATTACTATCCGCGTAAAATTATGAATAGCAGAGAATAAAAGAAATACAAAAAAAACAAAAAAAAGTAGAAAAAAAAGGAGAGGCACAAGCGTTTTAAGCAGAATCATGCTTACGGTAAAATAGAAAAAATTTTGTGCTTTGTGTTTTCAGTCCAGATTGGGCATAAACGTGGGAAGAAATTTCCTTTCTGCGTAGTTTGGTTTAAGCGCTTAATTTTTCTTTGGTTGGCTTAGTTTTGGTTAGTTTGGCTTGCTTAGCTTTGCTTTCTTTTGGGTTTGGTTTGCCTTCTATTTGCTTTCCATCCTGCTTCGTTTCCTTTATGCTTGACTTCTTTTCCTTTACATTAGACTTCGATTCCTTTACGTTTGGCTTCGATTCCTTTACGTTTGGTTTCGATTCCTTTACGCTTGGTTTCGATTCCTTCACGTTTGGCTTTTTCTCCTTTACGCTTGACTTCTTCTCCTTTCCACCTGATTTAGCTTCCTTTTCGTTTTTCTTCCGTTCCGCTTTTTTGGGCTCCTCCGTTTCTATATGCTCCTCCGTTTCCATTTGATCCTCCGTTTCTATTTGCTCCCACTCCGCTCTGAGTTGCTCCCCCACATCTTCGATTAGCTCCCCTTCCTCATCAATTAGCTCCCCTTCCTCATCGATTAGCTCCCCTTCCTCATCGATTAGCTCCCCTTCCTCATCAATTAGTTCCCCTTCCTCATCGAATAGTTCCTCTAATTCTTCCATTTGTTTCAACACCGCTTCCTTTTTCTTTATCAAGGAATCTTCATCCTCTACTTCTTCTCCTCCTCCCTCTGTCTTTTCATCCTGCGATTGTGACATAAGTTCGTGTAAGTAGAATTGCTCTACCACATCATAATACTGGTTGTTATCCTTTTGCTTTCTATAAGCACTTACTGCTTTTTTAAGAATTTTTAATTTTTCATTCATCAAGGTTTTCCATTTCCTTTCCGATATTCTGCTGAAACGTTTGCATATTTTTCTAAGGTTATTAACGAACTCATCATATTCGGTCCTGGAGATACCTTCAACCGTTCCATTTTCTGCAAATTCGTAAATGCTTTCGACACAATATTCTTCCATTTCATTTAGATCATCCATTAGCCCCATTTTATATCCTTGCCAAAGATTATACATCATATCGTGTGGTATTTTATAATGTAAGGTACGTTTATAAAACCATTTTTTTAAATATTCCATCATTTTATAGTAAACTTTTTTCGTATCTTTAAAATGATGGTAACTTCCGATAAATGCATCTTTCTTATTTAATCGAGCGGTTTGGGGTGTGTGTGATTTATTTAGTGTTGTTTTTTTCTTTAAATCTGTGTTTATGTCTTTCCCTGTGTTTTCAACGGATAGTTTTTTAACTGGTTTTACTGGAATTTCTTCTTCATTTTTATTACCTCGTGATATATTTTTAAAGGGATTAACTTCATTTGATTCACTTTCGACTAACTGTCTTTGCAATCTCTTTTCGGGAAGAAGAAGGGGAGAACTATCTTTCGTTACAGGAACGACGCTCTGTGAGGGTTAAAAAAAAAAAAAGGGGGGAAGTAATATACAGTGCTCAGTTTGGTACGTGTATTTAGCAAGTTGTATTAATATATCTTTATGGGAATAAAAAAAGTTCGCTGCTAATAATACTGCCAACGAGGCTCAGGTAGTACTCTCTTTACCGAATATAAAAAGATGAGCAAAACGATCAACAGGGAGCTGGTGTTCCGTCTGGAAATAAAGGCGGACGTGTTTACGTTCACAACGTTTATCATTGTGGATAATTATTGGGAAAATATAAGACAAAGAACGCCTTGCAAATTAAAAAA
>NC_020398.1:567414-574013 GCF_000321355.1 Plasmodium cynomolgi strain B
AAAACTTCCTTCTCATCCTGTCTTTTGTTATGCCTCTCCACTGGACCCTGCCTCCTTTTCCAGTTTCATATTTTTTACTTTTTCCTCCCAAACGTTGGGCCACTTATTAGTATTTTCCTCCATGACATCATTCCACTTTTTGTGGTAGAGAGTTAAAAAAAAATCAAAGTCTAGTCTCCATATATATTTTTTTGTAAAAAGGAATCTGAATTTTTTTGAGAGCGTTCTAACAGATCATTCAATTTTTGAATTAGCTCCTTACTGCATTCTTCCCAGAGATTTTTTTTTTCTTCTTCTGGCATTCCGTGTTGTAGAGCCAAATCGCAAAGTACTCCCCATAATTTGTGCATCATGCCATAATACGTTCTTGTTAAGTGCAATTTGTGGTGATGCAAGGACAGATACACCAATTTCTTGTCTAGTATGAACCAGCCACATGAATCGGTTAGGTCAATTAATTGATTCCTTGTTAACTCTTGTTTCATTTCTTCCTCGGTGCACCCAAATGGGAGTTCGCTTCCACCATCGCCGCTCGACTCGCCGTCTTTTTTTTCTCCATTTGCACTCGCACCGGCAGTTTTTTCTTCCTCGTTTGTTTTCGCATCGTCCATTTTCGCCTTAGTGCTTCCGTTTGCACCTGGCGTTTCCTTTTGTGCATTTGCAATCGGACCAACGTCACTCTTTGGAGCACCTACATTCACCGAGGCGTTGTTCTTCTCTCCGTCTCCATTCGCGCAGGCCGCGTTCTTGTCCCCATCGGTAGTGCCATTTTCTCCTTTATCAGGGGAATTCAAGATGGGGGAATTCTCAGCAAGATTTCTTGAGTATCCTTTTGATTGCAAATCCAACAGGTGGCTACCATTTGGTACGTCTAGGTTATTCTGTAAGGACATGATAAGATGGTGCGTATGTTGAACAGTGCAGCATATGTGAATATACGAGGATAGGTATACTTCTACCTCTCAGGTAAAAACGATTAAGTAGCAGTTTAGGCTAGCGAAGAAATACATTGCACTTCGATCTAGACTCAATTCAAAAAAAAACTGTACCTGTGGGAAACCACTTAACAGAGCCAAGAATGATACGATGAAAAGCTGAGAAGAACCATGCATTTTCAAACAGAACAAGTTTGGAATTTTTTTCGTATGATTAAAAGGGTACGATGTCTAATTATTGCTAGCTTATGTGGACACTTAATTTGAAGTGATCAAAATGTTGGCAGTTAAAATAAACCACCGAACAAAGTCGCAGGGGGAACGGCGAAGGAACGGGGGAGGAACGGTAAGGTAAGGCTCAGTTCTATAGAGAGCGGAAAATATATATATATACATCTAAATGTATATGTTCCTCTTATCCATAAATAAAAAGTGGAAAACTAAACGTATTTAATTTTTTATAGTTTTAAAAAGAATGAGTTATTTATTAATTGATACCATTTGGCAATTCTAGGTGCTTCTTGTCTGCATGTACTACTTTTTAAGAATACAAAAAAAAAAAAAAAAAAGGGGAAGTTTGAAATAAATAGAAAAAGAAAAAAGAAAGACCTTATAGAAAAAAAAAAAAAAAAAAAAAAAGAAAAAACTTATACTATGAACCCACTGCATTAGAAAGAATAGATCTTAAAAAAAAAAAAAAAAAAAAAGGAACCTAGTTTATGCGCAGCGGCGACATATAAACTATATTATTTTTTTATAATATGATCTAAACAAATTCTAGTATAAAAAAAAAAAATTAGAGACGCACTGCATACGACACTGCTAAAAAAAAAAAAAAAACCACGCGGGGGAGACCAACCATAGGGCTGAAAAAGCGTATTTTCTGATGCACCAAAAAAATTCGGAAAAAGGAAAAAAGAAACATCAAGAAGGAAGTAAAAAAAAAAAGAAACAGCAAAAAAGAGAAAAGAGAAAAAGAAAGGAGAGAAAAAAAAAGAAGAGCACAAAGGAGAACTATTTTTTGAAAAGGAAATCAATTTTTTGAAAAGCAAATCAGCTTGTGATACCATTTTAAAAATTAAAATGCCCTTCTTTTCCTCCTTCCGTAGTTTGTACACAGTGAGACAAACGGCGCACATAGATTTATACGTATATTATGCATGCCCCAGTTTTTCCTTTTTGTCGTGGGCGTAATTTGCGACCCCCCCCCCATATGTCCTAACAGCTGAAATCTCCGCTTGGTATTTTTTTCTCCTGTGCGTGGGGCGCCGCCTCCGCAGAATTACTACCACTTCTTCGGCCTTACTGTCGTTATTATTTTATTTTTTAATTGGACACGGGTTATGTTGTTTTCTCTAATCGAGTCGTCTCACATCCCCTTTTTCGCATTTATGAGGCAAAGGGGATGGGGGTAGCTTTTGAAGAAGTGACAAATGGGTGCGTGATTTCAAAAAAAAGGTCACTTTTGAAGAAGTGACAAATGGGTGCTTGTTTTCAAAAAAAGGGTCACTTTTGAAGTTAGCTAGCTAAACAGTTGGTTAAGCGTGCTATTCGTTAAGTATTCACCCCCATTGAGGCCATTGCTCCAAACATGACCCTCCTTGGGTTTCCCCTTTTAGGGGGCAGTCGAAGAGGGACGACTTCTTCCCTTATTTAGAGCGCTGCGTTAAATTGGCATTTTCTCTTGCCCCGCATAAAGGAAGGGGGAGATAGAAGGGCAAAGCTGGCCCTAACACATGCAAAAATGTACGTGCTGTGTGAAGGTGACGTGTGTATATACCCTTACTTACAGCCCGTGTGCCCACTTTTGCCCCCCTTTGGCAGTATAGCAAACCAATTCGTAAAACGACATTACAAACGAAGGGGAGAAAAAAAACAAAAAGGATGACGGTTGCCCACTTCTTGGCAAATTCTCCAATGTAAGATTGTACGTATAGCGTGTGTTCCCCTTTAATCTGAAACCGACCCAATGCAACCATTCGCCTTACGCTTATTTACAACGACGAGCAGAACCCAAGTGGCACGGAGAAAATGGATACTCATCTACATGCATACATAATTGTATACATATGAATATATCCACATATGTGCCTCTATTTTTGCTTTTATATGCACATGTGCCACCTCTGGGTTGATAAAAACTGGTGGTGGGCGGTGTGGGGGGGGTCAGAATTTGCGGGGCCGCGAGCTAACTGAACAGGTGTTATGTGGTCGGTCCTGTGAAGCGACGTTACTAAACGGGTAAGTGAACCGATGGTCCTCCGCATGGACTGCATTTACCTTTTTAAAAGGTGCGGCACTTGAGGAGTGCACGCCATGCGTACATATATATATATATGTACATATGTATGTATGTACATATGTATGTGCGCCTCGCGTGTAACCCTTGGACGGCCCTACAAAACCACCATTCCTCCTAAACGACGCATTTTTTATTTGCAAAATGTGGATCGGGGTCAAAATGATGGAGGCATGTTCAATCCAAAGTTGCCTCCCCAAGTTGTGTTTTCAGCGAACGTAGTTGTAAAAGAAAATACCCACCCAGTTAAGAAATTTTTTTTTTTTTTTTCCAAAACCTTTACCACTAAAGAGATCGAAGCACGCAATGTACGTTTCGTTGTAAAGTGAACCAACAATCTTTTCACTATTCTTCAGGGATCAAATTAAAATTGAGTTTATCAATATTTTTTTGTTTAAAATTGTTATTACGGTGTGCACTTCAATTTTGTGATTGCCTATTTTTTATCCGTTGTTGGAAGCAACCAAGTGATTCTTTCTGGCTGCACAAAAACGGGTGCTCTAAAAGGACTAAAAAAATTGTAACGCAGCCCGTTTTCTCTTGGCGAGAGCACTATCGTATTTCTTCCTTTCATAATTAAAATTGTTTTGTATTTGCAACATATATTATAAAATTGTCATTCGTATTGTTCTGTTATATTTTACCCTATTCCTGTTCTCTTATACTCGACTGTTGTTTTTTTTTTTTTTTTTTTTTTTCTTTTTTTCTAATTAATGAACGGAACGAACTAGCCACCTAAAAATTTGGCACAAAAAATTACAAAATTGTGAACAAAAAAAAAAATTACCGCTACAGGACAAGGGCAAAATATGAAAAATGGTAAATTTTTAAAAAATGGGTAGGACGAGATTTGCCGTTCCGTTGTTTCTAGCTCTGTTCCACGCCCTGCTATTGGTAAGCTCCGCATCAAACGGGGAAAGAGAGACAGAAAGAGAGAGAGGAATAGAAAGAGATATAGAAAGGGAGAAATATAGAAAGGGAGAAATATAGAAAGGGAGAAATACAGAAAGAGAGAAATATAGAAAAAGAGAGAGAGAAAAACTTGCATTAAAGAGGGACTCCTAGTCCTATCTAAGCTATGTGCACGCGTATATAATGTATAAACGTTCATGTGCATTTATATGTGCGTGTGCGTATATGGAATTGTTTACGTGCCGCCTTCCTTTCTGAACGACCTGCAGAATACCCGGGGAGCACACACGGAAGGTCCCTCGACAGAATCGCAACTGTGCAGCAGATGTAGAATCGCTCTTTCGGAGGGGGAGTACCAGCAGAGCGCGTCCTCTGCCTATCGATCTGATATAGGATCAAAGGGGAAAAGCAAAGCTTCTGAGGAGCACCGATCGAAGGTGGCCAAGAGGTGCAAGGAAGCGGCAACACAAGACCAGGAAAGAGGGACAGCAAAGGAGACAGTCAAGGAGGCAGCAAAGGAGACAGTCAAGGAGGCAGCAAAGGAGACAGTCAAGGAGGCAGCAAAGGAGACGGCAACCAAGCCGAAAAATAAGCCGAAACCCGAACCGACTGCCATCCCGACTGCCGAACCAACTGCCGAACCAACTGCCGAACTGACTACCATCCCGACCGCCGTCCCGACTGCCGCCCCGACCCATAGCGAGGCGGAAAAGGATGAGTGCCCTCTGCCTTACGGGTGCAAGGAGTCGGACTTCTCCCTAGAAATAACAACCAAAGAGCAGTTGAACTACCTGATCTCAAGACTAGGGTGGATTATGACACAGAGAAAAGCATACATAGGATATTTTTATTTTATTCAATACATGAGGGGTTCATTCAAATTATTGGAAACAAAATTGTGGAACTTACTTCAAGACGCAGCAATGAAAAATAACATATCAGAAAAATTAAAAAAAAAAATTTGGGAACCATGCAAAAACACACTAACTAGGGAACTAAACAGATTGGAAAAAGAATCTCTCAAAAAATTTTCAAAATTCATGTTAGAGAAGAGCTTCTCTATGTCCCTGATAGAGAAAATACTGTATGCTAAGGAGACCAACAAATATATCTACATGCGTTCCTACGATGAGCATTTAGGGAAGGACGCAAAGGTGTGGTATGATGTGCTAGAGCAACAGGAAAAATTTTGGAGTAATAGGCTATCCTACCAGGTGAACTCCTATCAGGTGGCAGCCATACGGTAGAGATGGTTCTGGGGCGTATAAAAAGGGTCACTCAGGGGGAATGGCCTTCCATTTGTGCATCTACATATCGTTGGGCAGTTAAGATGACACCCTTTAAAGCAGCAAAACTGGAAGGAGGGGAAATTTTGAAAAAATAGAAAAAATGGGGGGGGTTCTGTCCCCTCGCAGATTGATCAAAATGGCAGATGAAGAGAACGTTTGGCAAAGTAGGCGACCGAACGCCGCAAAAATGTGGCGCCTCATGAGGAGCAATGCGCCGCTGGTTAGTGTAATATAAAAATCGTCCTCAGCCATGTCAAATGGGTCCCTCTCTTTTGCGGCGCCCAAGTGAGAACTGTAGTGAGTGTAGTGAGTGTAGTGAGTGCAGTGTAATGTGGGCAGTTAATGAGTGGACTCAATGAGTGCAGTGTAACGTGCGGACTGCGACCAAATCTGTGGGCCCCCCGGAGTGACAACTGAAAGGGGATCCACCAAAGAGGCACGGGACGTCGCCAAATTGGGAAAAATTCACATTTTGTGTAACGAGGCTTCGATCATTTTTTTTTTTTTAAATGAAAGGAGTGCCAAAAGAAGTTACATCTTTTTTTTTTAAATGAAAGAAGTGCCAAAAGAAGTTTTTTTTTTTTTTAAATGAAAGGAGTGCCAAAAGAAGTTACATTTTTTTTTTTTAAAATAAAAGGACTTCCAAAAGAAGTTACATATTTTTTTTAAAAAGGCAAGATGTGCATGTAAGTCAAACCAAAACATAAGAGCTACCAAACTGGTATGACACAAATGCACATCTCCGAAAATGAAAACATCGATGCGCATTTTTTACATAAAATAATAGCCACGTCGATGCAAAATGGTTGTCCGTTTTTTGCATGCTTAGCTGGGTAAACAGCACAGCAATGTCCCATTTTTATAATTACATATCACCACGATTGAATAGGCTCTAATTTTCCCCCTTCACTGCAATGAATTTAAAAAATAAAGCTAAGTGGTAGCGATGCATTTTTCCAGCCACAGCTTTTTTATAATAAAGAACAAATTTTGTTCCTCCGAGAGTTGTAAAAAGGGTCATTTTGGAGGAAGCATCTTTATATGTCCCCGCAACGACTGGTCACTTTTACTGACATGAAAGTATGATAATGCGTGATGATGCTAAAATTAAAGTCTTTTTTAAAAAGGGCAAGGCACACCTACGCTATACCGAAATGTAGAAAG
>NC_020398.1:575003-583639 GCF_000321355.1 Plasmodium cynomolgi strain B
GACTACCCGATTGGGCGACTCCCCGAATGACCGATAATTTCCCCCCCTCCCCTCTTTTTTTTCTTCTCTCCCCTGTTAGAACACACTGTCTTGCCCCCAATCCGTACCTCGCGGAAGGAGCCTCTCCGAGCTATCGCTTTATCTGAAGAGTGACACAGAACCAAGGGACTACCACTCCGATAATTATCGAACTCACGATAATTATCGAACTCACAATAAATATCGAACTCACAATAATTATCGAACTCACGATAATCATCAAACTCACAATAATCATCAAACTCACAATAATCATCAAACTCACGATAATTACATAAACAAAAAAAATTACCACTATCGCAGAGCGAACAATTATAACAGTGCAAATAATACATACGAGCGGGAAATTACATCCGACAACAATGTGCATAAAAGAGGAGCAGGGCACGAGTTAACCCCCGTGAATAATAACAGTGTTTGCACCAAATGCAAATTAAATCGCATGTATGGTGCAGATATTTATAAAAATGCAAACCAAATGAAACCCCAAGACGGAAATCGTTTTACAGACTGTCCAGAAAATAAACACCTTTTAGATAAATTCAGCATAAATGGTATACTCCCATTTGGATGTACTTACAGGGATTTTTCTCAAGTCTTGTCTAACAATGAAGTTTTAAAAAAAACAACTTACATAGCATTGGATATAAGTATACGTAAAGCCTTCATCGGTTACTATTACTTTATTGTTTACCTAAATAGATGCTACTATAGAATGATGAATAAATTGAGCACATGGTTCATAGATCTAGCAAATTCTCGCAATATACCTAACGACGTTCGAGCAGAGTATTGGGAGGGATGTAGAAAGAAACTCATAAAGGATTTGGAGATAATGGAAGGAATATCTAAATATTATTTCGATAGATATATTGCAGTGGCCCCTAGAGTATGGACTATATTTTATGAGTTGTTCTTGGCGCGCTGTAGAAAAGTGTGGAAAAAGGTTATATTGAATAACAGGGTAGAGTGGAGCCGCAGAATGTCCGCGTGGACTGTGAAATATAGTCATGAAATGAAGCTTGGGGAAAAGAAACGCAGAAGGTCGGAGAGCAGAGCCGACCGTGGTAACTGCACCCACGGAGATAGCACCCACGCAGGTAGCACCCACGCAGACAGCACCCACGCAGACAGCAACAGTTCCCACGCAGACAGCAACAGTTCCCACGCAGACAGCAACAGCACCCACGCAGACAGCAACAGCACCCACGCAGACAGCAACAGCACCCACGCAGACAGCGACGACATTGGTGATCTGATTTCTTGGTAAACTGCCGAGCTGCAAAACGAACCAGGGTGCATTCCCGCAGGTGCACTTCGCACGACATGGGTTTTTTTTTTCCCCAAAGGAGAAAATATCGCCATGGCATTCACCACCTCTAATTTTGTGTTTTCCCTTTTTTTTTTTTTTTTTTTATGTTCTTCCTTTTTGTACTTTTTTACAAACAAATTAGGCGCCACATTCGTGCGCGCGGTGCCATACATGCAATGCCGAACTTTCCACGTTAAACCATTATTTCTGGCAATAGTGTGACAGAAGAAACTACCAGAAAATGCATAAATAAAAGGGGGAGAAAGGGGGGTCCTTTTTCGCCTTGTAAATATCCTTTTACCCTTTTCCGCGTAATCGCGCCAATGTAAGTTCTACCTGCTCATTCGCCACCCGTTCATGCATCAGTTAAATGTGCCTCTTTTTTTTATATGTACTAATTTGGCCGTTTTTTCTTTCCTTTCCTTTTTCTTTTTCTTTTTGGAGCACTATGAAATGGGGAGAACTTCCTACTAAGCTCACTTTAAATGCTGGCTTCGAGTAGCCAATTCAAATATGGTTCCCCTTTCATCAGACTTAATCTGCTATCCCCTCAAAAATGGGTTCCTAAGCATGACTCTGCTGAATGGGTAAAAACACCGTCATACTGAGCGCGCCGAAAAAAAAAAAAAAAAAAAAACTACCAAACTGCGCAAAATGCACAAATTGCAAAAAATGCACAAATTGCAAAAAATGCAAAAAATGCCAAAAATGCAAAAAATGCAAAAAATGAAAAAAATACACAATGCACAAATTGCACAAATTGCACAAATTGCACAAAATGCGCAAAATGCGCAAAATGCACAAGCGCGCTACCGTTGCGCTGGAACTGCATGAGTAAAATTCTCATTTGGTGTGTACAGCTTAACAAATGTGCACTCGTCCCGAATTTGTCGAAAAAGGGGGAAAATTAGACGCCTAATTGTTCCACGGGGAAACAAGTGAAGGGGTCTTTTGTCCACTCTGCCGCGGTGCCCAAGCAGGTGAACCAAAAAATTGCCGGGTAGACCTCCAAATGGTGACGTGGAAGAGGACCAACCGGTGTAGAGGTTGGCAGTCCATCCGCCGTGACGAGTTTATCATCATAGCAAAGAAGTATGGAAAAATGGTCGCAAAATGGTCGAAAAATTGTCACAAAATGGTAACAAAATGGTCACAAAATGGTCGCAAAATGGTCGCAAAATGGTCGCAAAATGGTCGCAAAATGGCTGAGCGTTTTTTTTCCTTTTTTCGCTAGTCCATCTTCGTCATGCCAGAAAATAAATGACATAATTATTAACCGCTTTGAAGCGAATTTATTTGGGGTTCTTTGTTCACTGATGGTTGTAGGTTGTTCTAACGTTCTTTTCTCTCGTGTTGGTCCTTTTTCTTTGCCATTGACGGACCGATATTTATTCAGTGTAGTCGCATAAAAGTGCTATCTTCTCACATATATATACATTTTTCTCTTTTTTAAATGTTCCTTTTTAGCGCCGTTTTCGTAATTTTTTTTTTTACTCCCCCCATTTTTTCTATTCGCACAGTTGTAACGTGCTATGCACCGATCCGCATTGCACATCTTGACAACAGTTTAATTTGTTATACATAGAACGAACTTCCTATCACCTGGCTGAAGTTAAAGCGATTAAGTTGGTCCCCCCAAGGTGGCAAAAAATTAAAAAGGTGATCAGAATTAATCTAATTTACAATTTTATCAAAAAAGTGTCCCATTTGGAGACATTCCTTGTTGCATTTTTTTTTTTTAACCAAAAAAGGGGGCAGAAAAATGTGCAGTGAGTGGAGACTCTTCGGCGCGTCGACTTTCATCGCCCTGCTGCTCGCTACGATGAGCACCCTACTGCTGGTAAGCAACGTCACGTTTTGAAACAACTGGGGAGTTTCCCCCACTCGGATAAAATGGGGTCCGCTAAAATGGGGTCCTCTGAAATGTGGTCCGCTAAAATGTGGTCCGCTAAAATGTGGTCCGCTAAAATGTGGTCCGCTAACATTTGGTCAGCTAACATTTGGTCTGCTAAAAATTATCTGCCTTTTTTTTTTTGTTTCGCTTCATTTTACACACATAATATAAGTCCCTTTTTCTGCGCCTTTCTTTAGAACATGGAAAATGGAGCAAAAAGGAATGGCTTTCCCGAGTCGTCATTTCCTATCTGTACGAGAATACTTTCCGAGGGGAGGCCCGAATCGTATAATAAACCTACTAGAAGAACTAACCTAAACGAAATTAAAAAAAGGGAAAACTCTTCTCCTGTTAGCACTGAACTCCCAGATTTCATCAACGAGACAGATATTGACAAAAGCTTAACTAAAGAAGAACTAGCTGAGGAGATAATTTCTTTTGGAGTTTTCCTAACTGATACACAAGCTTACACAGCTCACTCCCATCTTATTATCATTTTAAAAAAATCGTATTATCATATGATGGAAAAATTATGGAAAAGCTTTAAGACATCAGCTTCGGAGCATGACTTGCCGGATGAAGTGCAAAAAAAATTGTGGACAGAATGCGCCATTTCACTCAAGAAAGAGTTATATCAACTAGAAGAAAATAGCAAAGAAGATATTTCCTCCTTTTTGAAAAAGCCAATAATTTTTTTTATACAATTTGAGAACTTTTTAGGGGAATGTATTCAAATGTGGCATGACAGCATCGATCAAAATAGGAAGAAATGGGAACGCGTGTTGTCCCAAAGGGTTAAAAGTTATTCTTGTTCGGGGTGAATAGCGGTCACAAAAAGTTTGCCTTCTAGGGGGAGGGTTCAACTAGCGATGGATCTACATATGCATAAGTGGGTGTCTATGAGAGCCCATTTAAGCTGAACTAATGGGAGAGGAACACATTCAGAAAGGGAAAAAAACAACGATGCGTCATCTTTTAAGATTTATCAAAATGGCAGATGAAGGAGAGCAAGAGGAAGAAATACTCTCTACTGTGTGCTATGTATTTCATAAGATGCATTAATTAATTTTTTTTTTTTTTTACCTAAGCACACCTTTGTCTATTTCAATATAGGTGCCAAATTAATAACTTTTTTTTTTTTAGAAGCCACTTGTCCCCACGTATGAGGAGGACACATGGTCGAGGGACCGGCCGGCAAGTTCTGAGAGAGCTTGTCCGAAGGGTCCCTCCTCCTGGGTAATGGAAGCGAGTCCTGTGCGCTTTACCTATGAGCATAAGTCGGCCTTACGGTAGTGCAAATGGTGCTGATGGTGGGGGTGTGGCAGTGTGGAGGTGCGGCGGTGTGGAGGTGCGGCGGTGTGGCGATGAGGCGGTGTGGAGGTGCGACGGTGCGACGATGCGACGATGCGGCGGCGTGACACGAGAGCAACTTCGACCGTGGACCTAAAAACGATTGGATAAATGCAAACAGTTGTGTGTCCATGTCTAAACATGGATGAAATAAATCGCATGCATAAACATTGTCATAGTAACCATGTGAGAGCAAAAGAATGCACTCTTCAATTTCACGGTGATAATTACTTCTCCACTTTTTAGTGCACCCAGTGAAATGTCACCAAAAATGGAACAAACGGTGAAATATGTTTTAAAAAAAAAATAGATGAGTCATTTCTGGGGGACAATAAAAATGCATACATCCCATATATCAGAAGATACTGTACTAGTGATCTAAAAAGAATTTAAATTGTCCTTTTCACAGACAACACATCCTAAGTGGGGTAACTTACCATATACTGCTAGGATGAAATGAAAATGCCTTATGCTACATTTAATAAGAGTGGGCAGCATATCACTAGCTGTTTACTTTTTTTTTTTTTAACTTGCTAAAGGGAAAAGTAAAAAGTGATAAATTTAATAATTGGAGAAGTTCTGACCCACTCTGAAAAAAAAAAGATGCAGAGCAGAGAAGAGGCACACAACAAAAAAAAAAATAAAATAAAATAATCTCCATTTAGTCCTCCACGGAATTACAATATTGCAAAAAGGTAGAACAATTCTAAGTGTGTGCTTACCTGTGTAGCTAAAAAGGGTGGCACTTTCCTTTTTTGTTTGTTGCTATCATGGGGAGGGGGTTAGGTGCAGTGCAGGTGTACCTTCATAACGATTACTAAATGAAGTAACGTGCGTGATTTTCCTGAAACGCCTTTTTTTTCTTTTTTTGAATGCTATATATATGGCACCGTTTCGTGGCAAAAATGACTGCCTTATATGTTCTTCTCCCAATTTGACGAACGCGCTAAGTATTCGTTTTTAAGGGTAACAACATTTGGAATCATCTCCGATAAGAAAAAAAGAAAAAAGTGTGTCAATACTTCCTCTTGTTGGGGGATGAATGGACTACACCCCTTTAAGACCACATCAATTTTATGCGCACCAATGGAGCGAACAGAAATGGTGTAACTGAGCAAGGTTCCACATGGAGTACCCACTGTTTGTTTTGTTAAAATGGGAGAGGGGAGAAGCGAGACAGGAGAAGGGAGTCACGCGGAGGAGTGCTTCCTTTTCCTTTTCCTGCACACAGAACAGAACCCCATTTTTAACTTTTCGGGAGCAAGTCTACTTCTGCCGTGATCAACCGCTGCAAAACCAGCCAAAGATGTGCGCCGGCGGAGACCATGTGTCACTCCTCAAATGTAGCTGTCAATTTTCAGAACGCGCACGCACGGACATGCAAAGACATGCAACGCCATGCAACGTAATGCAACGCCATGCAACGACGTTCAACGACATGCACGATGGTGTATACTCAACCATGCCACGAATGGTCCCATTTTTTCTGGCTGGCACGAGATCACCAAATGGGGGATTATCCCCCGATTAATTCAAGTCGCGTCATTGCGTTAATTATTGGGTTTAAATGTGGGTGCTAAGCCATTCACAGGGATGGGAAACGGCTAGGCTTACGAGTGCATCGCCATGTGCTGGCTAAGCGGTAAAAAGTTGGCCAAGTCGCGCGCATAAATAGGCAATCACAAAGGGGTCATCATAATTAGATCATCACATATGGGTAATAACAAATGGGTAAAAACAAATGGGTAATAACAAAAGGGTAAAAACAAATGGGTAAAAACAAATGGGTAAAAACAAATGGGTAATAACAATTAAGGCACCATAAATAGGCCATCACAAATAGGGCACCACAAATAGGCCATCACAAATAGGGCACCACAAATAGGCCATCACAAATAGGGCACCACAAATAGGGCACCACAAATAGGGCACCACAAATAGGGCACCACAAATAGGCCATCACAAATAGGCCATCACAAATGCTCAGGCACAAACACGCAGCCGGCTCTTCTATGAGCAAAAGCCGCAACACCTAAATGCTCAGCATTGCTGTTCCTAAAGGGAAAAACCAATCATCTCCTATGCGCGCATCTGGGACGTAATTGTAAAGAAAAATAGAACGAAAAAATGGTCCATTTGATCACCCCGTCGTCAAATAAATGAAGATATCAAGGCACCCTGCACACAACGCTGCCTCTCTCTTTTCCACCTTTTATCTCCGTTGAGTACTATCCTCCCTATTTTCATTCGCCAAGTAACTATTCAACCTATGAGTCAAAATACTACTCCACTTATCCTTGTTAAACGCAATACTTGTACATGCTATCTTGCGAAAACGATATAAAAGATTTTCAAATGATACAGTCCACATATTTTTTTTTCTCCTTTTAGAAACAAAATTGCTAAATAATTTTTCACATGTCATTTGAATATATTCCAAGTCGTACATAAGCTGTACGATGCATTCTTCCCAACATTCTAACTTGTAAGCATCTGATAAATTATTTGCTTTTGCTGCATCGGCAAACCATTTGCTAAGGTAGTTCACCATGTTGTAGTATTTCCTTTCTAAATATATTCCATAGTAGAAATAAAAAATAAATGCTTTTCTTTTACTTATTCTAAAAAATAAATCCTCTTGCATGTTTAAAATTTGTTCGTCTGTGAGTTCTTTCGAAATGTCATAAATATTGCAACCGTATGGAAGTCTTCTCTTGTACCTTTCTAGGACACGGTTCTTCCAATTGGGGTAATCGGCCCAGCCGTATCGCCTTGGGTAGGCTTCACGTCTTTGTTGGGGGGGGGCTCCATAACTCTGTTGGGGAGAGCCTCCATAACTCTGTTGGGGGTAGGCTCCATAACTCTGTTTGGGGTAGGCTCCGTAACTCTGTTGGGGGTAAGCTCCATAACGTTGCCTGGGGTAGGGCTTCTTATCTTTTTCCTCATCGGACCAGGCAAGCTCATCCCGATCGGATCCGTCAAGCTCATCCCGATCGGACCCGTCAAACTCATCCCCATCATACAAGTCAAACTCATCCCGATCGGACCCGTCAAACTCATCCCCATCAGACAAGTCAAGCCGCCGCTTTTGAGACCTGCCATTGCTTTTCTCATCCTCCAATTTCCGATGTCCCTCATCGTCCCATTTAAGATGAATCAGGTCCATCCAATTAATTTGCTGCTCGTTGGCCGAGTTGCTTTCCTGCTCGTTGGCCGAGTTGCGTTGCTGCTCGTTGACCCAGCTGCGTTGCTGCTCGTTGGCCCAGCTGCGTTGCTGCTCGTTGGCCCAGCTGCGTTGCTGCTGATCGTCCCCACCATGGTGCTTCTCACCCAACCCGTTCCCATTCTGAAGCTCCAACCAGGTGAGATTCTTCAACTCCGCCCAATTATCCTTTGTGTTCATCTCCCCATCTGCGGGCCCTTCCTGGTTCATGACAATGTGCCCATTTCCGGAAGTGTAGTTATTCTCATTCGTTTGCTCGTTATCCCCGAATATAGAATCATTCAATAAGAGAGACATCTCGGACAAACTTCTTGCACACCTAAACGGGTATGTCCCTGCCAAGGTCCCCACCTGCATTGCCTCATTTGGGCTCTGCAAAAAAAAATAAAAATAAAAATAAAATAATAAGATGTAAAAAACGCAACGGACAACATTAAAGGGAACGCCAAAAAAGGAGAAAGTGAAGAACATTTGCGGTGAGAAATTTGGAAAAAGACAAATTTTGTATTCCCATGTCCTCGCGCAATTGTTAATAAAAAAAAAAAAAAAAACACCCCACGTACCAGTGATACAGTACAAATCAGGAAAAGGGGCACAACATATAAAACGTGCACCCACGAACGACGCTCCTTCGAGTAAACCATTTTGTATGCCACTCTCTCTGAAAGACTCGTTAAATATTCAGTTAAAAAAAAAAATATAATTTTTTTTTTTTTTATTACAAATTCATTATTTCTACTGCAAACTGTTGGATGACTCACTTGGGTAGCAAAAAATTTCTTTCTCAAATGTTTCAAATTAATTTTTTTTTTTTTTTT